>NW_027597345.1:0-75000 GCF_964194155.1 Cetorhinus maximus
GCTGGTGCCTTGGCCTCACTGGGCTTCTGCCCTGTATTAAATGCCGACAGGGTTCTTGTTGGCAGATTAACCCCCTCCAAACATCTGCACTGTCCCGGACTGGAGGGCAGATTGAAAGCAGCTATGACCCCTCCCTCACACAGGGGGACTCTGAGCTGAGCCATAACAGTCCACAGACACGTCTCTTGCTGTGAGCAGGCTGGATACTGATAGACGGGCTCTTTGAGGTTTGTGTCACTCAGTTCCACTCGCTACGTGAACAGAAGCGTATTCTATCGAACAGGCTCCGGCAGCTAGTTAAGCAGTCAGAGTTTTGTGCTTAGGTGACCTCACACCTCAGTTTAGTCAGCACCTCAAACAGAAATATTAATAATTAATGAAGATTCATCAACTTCAGTTACGTGGATGGTTTGGAGGAGCTGGGGCTGTTCTCCTTGGAGAAGAGAAGATTTGATGGAGGTGTTCAAAGCCACGACAGGGTGGATAGGGAGAAACTGTTACTGTTGAGGGAAGGATCAAGAACCTCTAATTTAAGGTCATTGGTAAAAGAGGCAATGGCAGTATACGGAAAACACAGCGAGTGTTTAGGATCTGGATTTCCCTGCCTGAGGGTGTGGTGGAGGAAGTTTCAATGGTGGCTTTCAAAAGAGAATTATCCGAAGAGAAAAAAAAATTGCAGGGCTACGGGGAAAAAGGTTGGGGCTGGAGTGGGACTGGGTGAGTTGCTTTTTCAGAGAGTCAACATGAAAATGATGGGCTGACTGGCCTCCTTCTGTGTTGGTAACCATTCTCTGATCCTATGTGGGTTTCAGGTGGGACTGAAGTGGTATTGAGTTAGACAGGCTAGAAGGATCTACCAGACTCAGTCCCTGAACCATTGGCTCACCATGGCTGCAGTGAGTGCTATCCCCAGAATGCACAGCAGCAACAATTTGCCAAAGGTTTCGTCGACAACACCTTCCAAACAGGTGACCTTTGTCGTGGTCTATTATTCAAGTGGTCTGTGTTCAGTTATGTGAGTCTGGTAACTGATCCGTGCTCACTGCACTTGATTGGTTAAGCCTGGATGTTGACTTAGAGCAAAGTAAACAGACACCATAGAAGCTATTAGAAGCTGAGCTGTAAGTATGAGTGCAGAAATTTTGTGATTGCAGAGATATTTTAAAACTCTTGTAATAAACCTGTTGCCCACTTAGAAACCAGTGTCATCTCTGCATTGCTCTCAGTTATATAAAATATACCACAAACCAACAAAATTCAATAACCTCCACCACCAAGACTGAGAGCGATGGAGTTATTTTCTAGCACAGGATCTGGAGTTGAGGTGGGGAATTGGAGTTGAGGTGCTGATCTGCCATGATCTAACTGAATGGAGGGACAGGCTCGAGGGGCTGAACAGCCCTCATCCTATTCCTAATGTTCCCAACATACAGCACAGAAAGGAATTAAAAAACATTTTAATGACACCGTTGACAGGACAAAGGAATACTTTGCATTGAAATGGTTCCTTTCTTAAAGGAATGTTATTCAGTAAGAGTAAACCTCTTTTGTGGCAATGGACAGACAATGGAGAATTTGCATAGGAGTTATTTCAGTTGAGAACAGTTTAATTTTTTTCTCTCTCTAAAAGGGAAGCTTCATGTGATTGAACAAATTATTGTGTCAGACTCTCTGGGCTTTGTTTCAAGGGAGTAATTAGAGTGAACCCAGGGGCCTGCCGATAAATTGCTCTGCTTTGCTCAGGAATTCAAATTTGGTAGTTTGTAAGCACAAATGCAAAGTGTGCCACCCTCACCACTTGGAAGTGCTGCTGTTGGTCGGGCTGCAAACTGAGAGCGACATATAGGACCGTCTACCATTCAACAATTATTTCCGAAAGGGAATTGGTTATATACCTGTAAAGGAAATATACTCGGGGCTTTGGGAGTGCAACTGACTGGATAGGTCTTTCAAGGAGAGGCACAGGCACAAGGGGCTGAATGGCCTCCTTCTGCGCTGTAAGATTCTACGATTCTAGGCATTTGGAATGAGAGGAGGCCATTCAGCCCCTCGAGCCTGTTCTTCCATCCTGTTAGATCATGGTTTTTCAGTATCTTAACTCCATTTGCCTTGGTTCTGTAACCCTTAATATCTTGTCTCAGAATAGCCTTATCAATCTTTTCAATTCAACTCCCCCCCTCCCCGTCTCCCCATTGAGCCTCAGCAGCTCTTTGACCGTGGTGGAAATCTGGGTTCGCTTAGCCCTCTATAATCCTTCCCCACTTTCCCACGTTATCCAGAGACTGTAGCTGAGTGGCAGGAAGTTGCAGTTTCGACACCTGGCTAATGCGGAGGTGGCTGATGTCAGCTGAGGGTGTGGTGTTGAACTTGGCCTCAGCACCACTGGTGGGGGAAGCGGAGGAAAGGCAGCAATGTTCTCCAGTAATTCCAACTGGAAATTGTATGCAAGTCACACCCAAGATTAATCTTTTTCTTAAAAAATATACTACATTCATAGAAGTCTTAAAAGTGCATGACATAACAGTACAAATCTGACATAACATGAAGTGTAATATAGTTCAATTTCTTTCAGTACAGTACATGACGTTTTGAGGTGCCTCGCTATGTGTTCAATTATAGGCTATATTTACAATATACATTTACATTTCATGTCAAACATTTCCTGGTACACATACCCCAGCTCCCAGCCCCTCGGAGCACCATGGTGGGGAGGGCCTTAAATAGTAGCCTTTCCTCATTGAGCCTTTGCAGCGGGTGCCCCAAGCTAACCTGCATCCTTTCAGCAAGTCGTCCTGGACCTCGGAATGTGCCAGCCTGCGACATTCAGTCGTCGCCAGCCCTTTGCGTTGGCAGACCAGCAAGTTTCGGGCAGACCAAAGAGCCCCTCTCACTGAGTCGAAGGCTGCAATGGCTGACGCCCTCCGCCCCCGCGCCCCCCACCCCCCACCCCCACCCCCCAACAAGACCAAATAGCCACTCACTGAACAGGGTCACATACGGACAATGGCAAGGCTCTGGAATGGGGTCCCTGACATGCACAGAACCTTCAGGGACAGGCAAGCGGCAGCAAGTTAAAGGACATTTGGAAGGAGAAGGCACAGTAGGTAGTTTTAAAGACCCATTAATCGTACTCTGGATTGTAAAGTATGCCCACATCCGTCATGTGACCAGGCTCTTCAAACAAGCTAACCGAGGAACTGCCACAGAACAATTATTTGCTAATGATGAAACGAGGGAACTGTGTATTATAAAACTCATTAACCTCTTGGAATCACAACCAACAACACATTGTAAAGATTCACGTCAACTTGCAGTCTGCTCCCGAGCTCATGAGAATTGCCATTGTAAGCTTGTTTCAACTTCCACCTGTAATTCTGAAATGCGGGTGCAGATTGGCACATAAGTATTTGCACCATGTTATTTATCCCAAGCTCAATTTCCTCCCCAGCACCATCTTGAATTCTTCCAATGATTTTCTGGATGATTTTGGGAGCAGCAATTTAAATAGTTCCTGCTTTGCAAACATCCAGGACACAGCTGCTTGCTTGTTTGGGCACCCCATCCAGCACATTAAACATCGAACGCCCTCCACCACTGGCGCACAGTGGCAGCAGTGTGTGTACCAAGTACAAGATGCATTGCAGCAACATGCCAAGACTCCTTCGACAGTGTGTCCCAAACCCTCGGCCTCCACCACAGAGAAGGACATGGGCAGCAGGTGGCACGGGAACACTGCCACCTCCTAGTTGCACACCATCCCGACCTTGATATACATCACCATTCTTTCATCTACTCTTAGGCCAAATTCCTGGAACTCCCGACCTAACAGCACAGCGGGAATGTCTTCACCACAGGGACTGCAGTGGTTCAAGAAGAAGGCCCAGCAACACCGTCTCAAGGGCAACTAGGGATGGGCATTCATTGTAGGTCTTACCAGTGACACTTATATCCTGAGAATGAATAATAATTTAAGACATGTTAGAGGACACATTATGTCATGTTTAGGCATTCAGCAGTAATCTGATTGCAATGCCACTTTATGCTTTACAGTCTGAACCTATGTGGATAATCGGCAGTCCTCCAGACTAACACGAGCGTCCTCCATGGAGCTGCGTCTACCAGCATCGAAGCCCTGCTCCTGTGGAATCAACTCTGATGGACGGGCCATTGTGTCCGGATGTCCGAAAGCCACCTCGCTCGGCAGGTTCTCTTCTCCCAGCTCTCCGTTGGCCAATGGTCAAAGGGCGGCCAAAGGGAAAGGTATAAGGACACGCTCAAGGTCGCCCTAAAGCATGGAGGCATTGACACCGCTGACTGGGAGGAGAATGCTGCTGATCACCCAGCATGACGCTGCCTGGTCCAACAAGGCACAAGCCGCTTCGAGGCTCAGCGACCTGACAGAGAGGCGGAGCGGCGGCGCCAGAGGAAGGAAAAGGAAGCCAACCTGGGGCTGCGAGTGCCACCTCCCCCCAGCCCCCTGCGCAACCACGTGCCCCCCACTGTGGAAGGACATGTGGATCCAGAATTAGGCTGCTCAGTCATCTGCAGCTTCAGCAAGCCTGATGGGCGTCACTCTCGATTCTGAGGGACCGCCGCCGATGTCGGTAATGTGTTTTTATCAGTTATGTGTGTCTCAGGGCGGACCTACGGTGGTCGTGGAGTTCATTCAGACTGTACCAGGTGGTGATGGGACCTCCAATTGGCATTCACAGTTCTCCACATAGTGGCTTCTTCCCAATTCCAGCTGTGCCAATGTGAGAAGGTGCCAAGCGAATGTCAGATGACGCAAGTGAGTAGAAGATCAAGTGAGTAATTCTCAATCCACTGGCAGCAGTGAGTGGGTTGTGTCTGAAACAGTTGCGGGAAAGCTAGAAGGGAAAGAATGAAAGAACGAGGAAGGACAATAGAACTCATGGCTTTTACAGTATAGCAAATACCAAACCGTCTGGAACTGCCCCAACCAGTCTCCTTCAATGTGCCCAGAGACAGGACCAAAAGGATAGCTGCACTTGAGAAATGAGGCTCTATATTTGTACTGATGAAGAGTCATTCGGACTCGAAACGTTGACTGCTCCTCTCCGCAGATGCTGTCAGACCTGCTGAGTTTTTCCAGCTATTTTTGTTTTTGTTTCAGATTTCCAACATCCGCAGTATTTTGCTTTTATCTCTATATTTGTACTGAGCACTTCTTTTATTTTTTTATGCAATTCGAGTGTTGCTGGGCAAGGTCAACGTGTGTTTCCCACCCCTAATTGTTCTAGTGAAGGGCAGTCTATCGATTTGACACCAGTTTCACCCGCTTTACGGCGTCCGTCACTAATCAGGTGTCACTCTTTTCCCTAGTCTCCATTTTCCTTGCTGCAATACATTAATATGTCAATAGTGAGACAACCAGTCATTTTCCTCAACACTCTGTAACTGACCTCAGGATCAGCCTAAGAGCAATTCAACTCTAACTGACCTCAGGTGTGTATACGCTATCATTTACAGGGGACCTCTAGATTGTAGATAGTTCCCCTTTAGCAGTGAAGCAATGTACTGTTCACGCCACACTAGAATGGTCCGGCCCTTATAAAGCAGAGCAACCCCTGCCTTCACAATGAGCAACATCACAGGAGGTCAGCTACCTTTTAATCATGGCGAACTCCTTGAGGCCTCAGGCAGATAGAAGAGTCTGACAAACGGTAAGTGGAAAAGGTCAATCAGAATATCCGCTTGGTTCCCACGCAGGAAACATACCTCATGAGTGGTAAGGCAGATCATTCCCGTTCCCTCCCACCTCCTGCCTCCCACCCTCACTCTCACGATGGCTGAGAGCTGCTTCAGCAACTTGCCCCGACGTCTCTGGGATCAGCTGAGGCGAGGCCTCCTGAAAGTTGGCTTCAGTTAGCGTTTCCTAACTGAGGACAGACGTTGCCCTGCTTCCTAGACGTCATTCTGAGCAACACTGTTTCCTAATTCCCTGTGTCCTTCAAACAAGCATAGCCGCCTCAACCTTAAATAAATAAAAGCAGAAATGCTGGAGACCTGAATTAGAAACAGGAAATGCTGGAAAACCCCAGCAGGTCTGTCAGCGTCTGTGGAGAGAGAGAAAGCAAGTTAATGTCTGGAGCCTTTCGACTCTTCCTCAGGACTACAACTCGCGCCGTTCCAAAGAAGAGTCGTACTGGACTCAAAGTGTTAACTTTGTCTCTCTCTCCATTGATGCTGCCCGGTCGGCTGAGTATTTCCAGCACTTTCTGATTTGCCGCAACCTTATTGTTTATTTCCCTTTCCTCACAAGGCAAAACTCCTCTCCATCACTCAGGGTGGAGAGCATTTCCTGTCACAGGCGTCAGCATCTCCACAGGTCGATGTCAGTCAGCAGATAAGTGCCTTTTATATCTTTCTCTCTATTCTAGACGCTATCAGCAATGAGGGGCTTCAGCTACGTAGAGAGGTTAGAGGGGCTGCGATTGTTCTACTTAGAATAGAAGCGGTTATGAGGAGATTTAATAAGTACTTGAAAAGTTACAGGCGATTAAATATTTCAGAATTGTTGTCACTAACCAGTCGGTAAGGTAGGAAACATGACAGACAATTTGTGCACAGCAAGATCCCACAATGACATAAATAAACAGACAATCTGTTTTTGGTGAAGTTGGTTGAGGGGTAAACGTTGACTGGAAAACCGGGAGAACCCCCCCTCCTGCTCGTTTTATGTCCTGTTGGCGTCTCATCCAACGGGCAGCACCTCTGACAGTGCAGCACCTGCTGAGCGGAGGGCTGGGGGTGTTAGCCTTGATTATGGGCCCAACTCCAGCACGGGGCTTGAACCCACAACTTGCCGACTGAAGAGGTGCCCACTGAGCACAGCAGAGAAGCTGAGGTGTTGAGCAAGCTGCAAGATAAATGGCATTAAGTGGGTGCGGGGGTAGTGGGAGGTGGGTGGGGGGTGGGGGGAGGTGGGGGGTGGTGGGGGGTGGGGGTGGGGGTGGATGGGGGGTGGCGGTGGGGGAGCAGAATCGTCCAGCAGGTTAAAACACCCGAGCAGATTGGTCTCTTGGAATATTCTGGAGAAGTAAGTTTGAGTCCCACCCTGCTTATACCCAAATGCTTGAATGTCATGCAAACTTTGCTGATGCAGTTAGTGCTTTTCAAGCTGGTTTTAATAACGCTTTTGTAGTTGTAGAGGCAAGGCCTGTTACCACGGCAACAGCACACCTTTCATCCTGGGTTCCGCTTGACGCTGTGTGACTTTAGCTTTGGTGGCCTTGGCTGATCACCCTGCGGTGATGCAATATTTTGTAAATAAAGCTCAGGTATCTCAGATGAAACTCAATGGGAAATTAAAGAAAATAATTGGCAGTAATTAAAGGAGATTCCCTGAAGGGGAATAGGTGGAGGAAGAGTTGCCTTAGTGGTGGTTGTGTTAGGAGGGGGCGGGCGTTGGGGAGAGAGCTCCATTGAAGAACTTTCAATGTAAATTGCTCCCTGCCCAAAGAGTTTGTTAAGTGATTTATAGATTGGCTGTTTGGATGGCGGCTTTTCGAGTGCTGCAGGGCCTTGGCGCAGCCTATAAACGCAAACAAGGCAACTTGCTTCTCACGCTAAAAGATCCCACTGGGATAACTCAACCAAGCAGCTCTGTCTTCAGCCAACAAGAACAGAAATTGCTTCACCTCTGAAGAAGAGTCATCCGGACCCGAAACGTTAACTCTGTCTTCCTCTCCGCAGATGCCGTCAGACCTGTCGAGTTTTTCCGGCAATTTTTGTTTTTGTTTCAGATTTCCAGCCTCCGCAGTTATTTGCTTTTATCTTTGTCTTCAGCCAGTTGGTTCTTCCAATGGAAAATGACACTTTTCCACCTCATGGGTGCCATTCCCGACGCCAGGGAGTCTAGAACTAGGGGTCACGGTGCCAGGGCAAGGGGTCGGCCATTTAGGGCTGAGAGGAGGAGAAATGTCTTCACTCAGAAGGTTAGGAATTTTTGAAATTCTCCGAATGGCCGACTCCTTTGTCCTTACGAAGGATTCTTCAGGAATGGAAAATCTTAAGGGGAGTTTGAAAAGAGGTGTTCAAAATTATGAAGTGTTGATTTGATAAAGCCAACGAGGAGAAACTGTTTCCACGGACATGAGGGCCAGTACCAAAGGGACACAGATTTAAGACGATTGGCAAAAGAACCAGAGTTGAGATGAGGAGAAATCTTTTACGCAGCAAGTTGACTTGGAATTGGCTTCCTGAAAAAGTGGTGGAAGCAGATTCAATAGTAACTTTGAGCAGGGAATTGGGTTTGTACTTGAAAAGGAAAACGTTCAGTGCCATGGATAAAGAGCAGAGCAGCAGGACTAATTGGGTAGATCATGCACAGACACATGGGCTGAATGGCCTCGTCCTGTGCTGTATGA
Organism: Cetorhinus maximus; assembly: GCF_964194155.1. Lineage (NCBI taxonomy): Eukaryota > Metazoa > Chordata > Chondrichthyes > Lamniformes > Cetorhinidae > Cetorhinus > Cetorhinus maximus. The sequence continues at coordinate 8,391 of NW_027597345.1, forward strand.
TTCCTCAAGAGCTGCTGTTCCCCCCCTATTCAAGGTTGTTCGGAATGATTATGCTTTTAAAAAAATGAACGAAGGGTACACTGGGACTGTGTCAATGCTGTTTAATGAATCCCAACGTAGACCTGAGCTAAGAGGGCACTTCATCGAGTCTTTTTGGGAGGAGCCTTTAAAGTCAAAGAATGCCACAGGAAGTGTGAATGATACGTTAAATTTAATTTTGGAAAGAATCTTCCTCCTTTCCCATATATCAAAAAGCCTTCTCTGTTGTCATATTAATAATTTTTGCATATGTGTCACAGAGACAGTTGCAATGATGAACTTAAGCACCAGGTTCCATTAAAGACCAACTTTTATTAAATCTTAATTGTTTCAGAAAGGGCATTATCAGAAGCTTCCATAGCAACTATCATTGAGTAATTCAACAACTGATACAAGGCTCTGTTGTTAAGTGTGTAATCCTTTTGTATGTTTACTTACCAAAGAGGCATTAGATAAGACAGTTCACACGTAGGGTAGGATATAACTAAATGTTTCCCTCCATCCCTCTCCTCTACTTCTCTCCTCTGTTATCTTTTCTAATCTGTCTCCAACCTTAAACCCACTTCCTTACTTCTCCCTGGGTCTGACTGATGGGGTCAAGATCAGCCTTTGATCTATTTTTGTTTAATATTGTAATCAAACATAGAAAGACGGCCAATGAACTTGTTCGATTTACTGGGCAGAGTAAACTAACCGGAGGTGCTGAAAGGGTCAATAAAAGAAATCATCGAATGACACAGGCCAGAAGGAGGCCATTCGATCCATTGTGCTTACGTCAGCTCTCCGAAAGAGCTATCCAATTTGTCTCATTTCCAAACCCTCCTCCTCTTTCCCCATTGGCCTACAAATGCCTCTCCTTTAAGCAGCTATCCAGTTCCCTTTTGAAAATTATTATTGAATTTACTCCCACCACCCTATCAGGCAATGACTTCTAGATCATATCAACTCGCTGTGGAAAATATTTTTCCTCATGTTGCCACTGGTTCCTCCTCCTTTCAAACTTGAATAGACACCATCAGAAGTACTAGTAAGCGTACGCATTAAGCCACAGGTTTCTTCCCAATTTGTGAATGCTCTATCCGGCACTAAGCTTCTCACTGCCATGGTGATAGCTTAATAGCATTTTTTATAACACTTAAACCTTGGACTCTGGGTGGCTTTGGCTTCAATTCTTGCCCATCGCTTGTGGTTCTGAGAAGGTGGTGGGCCTCTTCCCTGGTCTGCTCCAGTGACAATGAAGGAATCTACGTCCAAGTTAGTGGAGCCTGGAAGGCTGTCTGCCTGGAGGTGCTGAGGTGCTCACAACATTACTGCTCTTGTCCTTGTCGGTGAGAGAGGTCAAACTGCAGGGAGGCGCCATTCAAAGTAGCCTTGGTGAGTTACTGCAGTGCAACTTGTAGATCCTATATGTACTATCCATAAACAGAGTGCAGCTGATGATTGGAGTCCAGTGGCACTGACCACATTGTATGTTTTTTTTCCATACAAATAATCATTGCAAACTAGGGAGCTAGCCATCAAAACTTGGAACATGGGATATATGGCTGAAGATTTTGGGGCGTCCTTTGCAACCAATCAAATTTTTTTGACTTAGATTCTGTTCATGTTTTTAAGCATTGCCATGGCTGACTCCATCGAAGTAAGTGTATTACATTCTAGTTCTTAACTTGAACCCTGTCGATGGCAGAGAAACCTTGAGGGGTCAGGAGATGAGCCACTTGATGTAGAGTACCCAGCCTATTCCCCCCCTGCTTTTGTAGACTTGTCATTGATGTGGTCGACCCAGTCCTGGTCAATGCTGATCTCAGAGGTAGTGAAGGATTCAGTGACTGATGTCTTTGATGGCCAAGGAGGAATGGCTGGGCGTTGTCATGTTTCAGTTGGTAAATACCTGGCACTTATATAGTGCGAATGTTACCTGGTACTCGCCAATCGAAGACTGAATGCTATCCAGATACTGCTGGAGGATGGCATGGTCTGTTTCATCATTGGAAGAGTTGTGAATGGAGCTCACCATTGCAGAATCGTCAATGAACAGTCCTAATCCTGAGCTTATGTTGGAGGGAAGGTCGTTACTAAAGGAATCGAAGATGGGTAGGATGAGAAACTCATGCAGCGATGTTCTGTGAGTATGATGAGTGGCCTCCATCAACCATAACCATTTTCTGAGAGAATAATTTGCAGACCTGTGGACGTGATGTAAGTGGGAATGCTGCACATTCAAGAAAAGCAAAGTTAGTAGTTAATACACAAGATGAGGTGGAAATCTGGAACTAGCTCTGCCAAAAAGCTACTGAGGCTGCTGGGGTTAACTGAAAATTTCAAAACCGATTGATAGACTTTTGTTAGACAAAGTTATTGAAGGATATGGTACCAAGGCTGGTAAATGGAGCTGAGATACAGATAGGCCATTATCTAATTAAATGGTGAAACAGGCTTGGCGGGGGCTGAATGACCTCCTCCTGTTCCTATACACCAACATCCATAATTTGGCAGTTATATTTTCTAGGTGTTTTCTTCCATGTAAAACATCATCACAAACTAAGTACTTGGCTCAACCTAAAAAGGTTGAGATGTACCGGTGCACAGGGGCAGCAGTGTGTGTACCATCTACAACATGCCCTGCAGCAATTCACCAAGGCTCCTTCAACAACACTTTCCAAACCCGCGATCTCTACCATACAGAAGGACAAGGGCAGCAGATGCATGGGAACGCCACCACCTGGAAGTTACCCTCTAAGGCACTCACCATCCTGACTTGGAAATATATCGGCCGTTCCTTCACTGTCGCTGGATCAAAATCCTGGAACTCCCTTCCTAACAGCACTGTGGGTGGACCTACACCACATGGACTGCAGCGGTTAAAGAAGGCAGCTCACCACTGCCTTCTCAAGGGGCAATAAGCGGGCACCATCACAGGCAGGATGGGAAAATTTGGAGGGCTGCCAAAAGTCAAGGCCGGTCTCCTGCAACCACGCTGGCGGAACCGGAAAATCCCGCTGACTACAATTCTTTGAAGCTTGACCATCACTACCCTAGGGGATGGAATTTTCCATTCCCTCCAGGAGTGGGAATCATGGCGGACGGGGGGGAAGCAAGATTTGGCGGGAGGCCAAAAAAATCAGTTTCCCAATGGCGGGAAATTTGTCTGGAATCTTGTTCTTCCGACTTTCGTGGCAGTTTAAAGGTGGGCCGAGGGTCCCGCCAATCTATGTTGGGAACCCCGTTTGCATCTCATGAATGCCCATTAAAAGCCCAACACACCAGAATCTTGTATCCCCTCCATATTTAGCGCCCCACCAGCAGGAATTTAGAACGTTCTGTTCTGCAGCTGTATATATAAGTGAGGTGGATTTCTTCCTGCGCTTTCAGTCCGGTAGACGCTGAGTTTGCCTTCCTTTCAGACCATTGTTGGGAGATACCAGCTGCCTGGCGCACATGCTGCACCAAGGCTGGGCAAGGGGGAGTGGGGGGGCGGCGAGGCTGAGTCAGGTCCGCTGGCGCGAGTTGAGGAGCGGAGTGGACGGGAGAAGTGGTCTGGGTGCCGCTCAAATATGGCGCCCGGGCGTTGTGGAGCCTATGAGGTGAAGGCGGGGGCGAGTCACTTCCTGCCCACCCTGTCACGCGATTGGTCGTGCTCCTCGTGGCTGTATAATGAATGAACTGCACAGCGCAAGATCTCGCGTGTTCAACCGCCCCCGCTCTCCAACTCTTGCTTCCGCCTCTGGACTTGGTCTCCGCAACAGAAAGTTCCGCCCTGGGAAGACCATTTAATCCCAGAGCCTGAAGCGATGGTAGATTCTTCACAATGTTCGGATGTTTCAATTGGGGTTTTTACCGGCTCGGAACCGGTGCCAAACTTCATTCACGTGAGCCCTCAAACATTGAATATATCAAAGACTGGATACCACTGGGTTGTCTGGACCAGGAGGACCCAGGCTCCATTTCTAGTTCGCTGATTTTTTTTGTCGAAACAACATTTGATAAGCTATGGGCTGGAGGGAGGAACAAATATCGGCCGTGGGTCCCACTCCTGATCACCCAGTGAGCATTTGCTGAGGGCAGCGGTGCGCTTAGTTGTGATGCACTCCATGGCCAAATAGCATGTTGTCACTCACCGCCACAGAATGGATCCTCAGGTCAGGTACCAGGGGAGCTGCTAATAACATCTGGAAAGAGCCAGTGCCTTTGGATGCGGCAGTGAAGAAGGTGGGTCCATCTGTATCCCTGCTCTGATGGCTGCCTCACACGGTCTTACTCCTCTCAGCTCAATAACATTCATTATTTACCATCATTTTTTTTCCATCTGATCCCTTTGGGACCTCCACTGCTCTGAGCTTTTCACTATTTAGATAATACTCGGACTTATCCTTTTTATGGTCCAAAGTGGAGCTCACACTTAGCTTGTGTCTCACAATGGTTTCTCCATTCTATCTGACAGACAAATGACCCCCTGGAGGAGGCAAAAAGCTAGAGAGAAATCTGGTGGGTGGGAGGAGGGGCGGGGTAAAGGTCTGGGAACTTCCTTCCAGACCCCCTTGGGTGATGGGAACCAGTCGAGGTGATCAGTCTGCCCCAGATGATTCCATCCATTGCCCTATCCTTGGCTTGAGGTCATCTCCACCTCACCCGACAACAGGGCCAGCACTTGCTCGATGGAATTCAGCGAATGGACACCCACCACCCAAGCCTGGGCAAGGAAATTCCAGAGCTTAGGGCCTTGGCCGCTAAAGGCACCACCGCCAGCGGTGGGCCAATGGGAGCTGGGGTTGCTCAAGGGGCCAGAGTTTAGGAGTGGGCTGGAGGAATTGACGGTGATTGGGAGGGCTGAGGCCATGGAGGGATATGAACACGGAGGTGAGAATGTTAAATTTGAGGGTTTGATGCAGGATGGGGAGCCAATGTAGATCAGTGGGTGCAGAGGTTGATGGTGCGAGTTAATTTTTGGGCAGCAGTGCAAGTTCGAGGCAACTTTTGGGACCTTCAGTTCCGACTAGTCGCTGACCACTCTGGGTATGAGGCATTTGGTATAAGCTGTAGTAAGTTTATTAAGTAGAAGCACAAGTAGTAGAACAAATTGGTGCTTAGCAAGGCAGTAGTCACACTCTGTTCTTCCCAACACCAGCTCCAGACTCTCCGGTTGATCAGGCTGCTGTCTCCTGTTCTGATCTTGTTGGCCATAGTCTACCCCTTCTTCTCTTGGTTGTGTGTTAAGGGTCACAAAACTCTCCTTTTTGTACCCTTTTTGAATCCAGCCTTGTGCTGTATTAGGTGACTGATTAGTTTACCCTTGAGCAGGGTGAAGCCTCGTCTTAACCAACCTGATTAGTTTACTGTCATTTTATTATTGACCTGGTTAGTTTACCATTATTTCATTATTGTCCATTACTGTATTGTAAACTTCCATGTCCCTCATACATGGTGCTTTTGTTTATTAAGCAGGAGACCCTTTAGCTAACACAACATAGCTCTTCATCTTTTGCTAGTGTCTTATTTTAGAGATCGGCAGACAAAAATGCTTCTCCAAGTTTCCAATCAGCCAAAGGTCAGAATACTTTCTGACCTAAGTTTTTATATGGCAGCTTGACCTGTCCTTCCACTGTCCCCCATACATCCGAATCTTACGTTATTTCAAAATGATGCCTCGGCATTTCCCGTACTCATGCCTCCATACTAACCGACAGCCGAGTTTTCAATGATTTCGTGTTTATGGAGGGTAAAAGATGGCAGGCCGACCAGGAGAGCATTGGAGTGGTTGGCTCTGGGTGTAACAAAAGCACGGGTGAGGGTAAGGTGTGGTGTAATCGGATATTAAAAATAAATGCAAGCCCTCTTATCCCTAACCAAAGCGAAAAAAGTAATAATTCACAAAGGTAACAGAGGGGAAATGAAATGAAACTTAGATAGACATCGTTATAGAATATTCTATGTACGTAGAACACGTCAATCAATTCAACTATATAGGAAGCACAGTAACATCTGATGTCAGAAACAGGACGGAAATCTGAATAAAGGTTTGGACAAACCAATAGTGATTTAACAAAACTAAACAACATTCCAAGAAACGTCAGCTGGTGCCTTGAAATGAGAATGTCTCCACTAAAATGTTATGTCTGGTTAGTAATTATTGGGGATGTGATGCTTGGAGTATTGGGGAAAAGGAAGAAAATAAAATCAACAGGTTTGAAATGTGACGCTTTTAGAAGGACCCTAAGGATAAGCTGGTTGGAGAAAAGAACTAATGAGGAAGTGCTGAATGAGGCCGGAAGAACAAACAATCTCTCGGGCTGTACAGATCAAAATGAAAGGCTGTAAATGATTGTAATATTGTTTGTACTGATGCACCTGGTGATACATTTTGTAAAAGTTTAACCTGGATTGTACCCTTGTAATGTTGTTTTTGAAATGGTTTGGAATGTGATTGAAGATATTTTATGAATAAAGTATATTTTTACAAAAAAAAAAAAAACAATCTCTTAAATAGGCTTCCGAGTCACGGTGAACCACAGCGAAGGAGGATCACCTATGGATCGGGACTTCTTCGCCAGGAGGATCCTGTTGAAGGCGTGCGGCTTCCAAGCTCCGGAGATCTTCACCCTGCAGGAATCCCGCAAAGGTGGTTATTTCGACGTGACGTTCAAGCGGGTGGCAGACTGCGTCCGGCTCCTGAGGGTGTTCGAGGAGAAGAGAGACCTGTCGGAGATGAAGACCCTGACGGCGGAGCCGCACTTTTCTCTGCCGTTGCAACGGGAATGTGTGGTGATGGTGCATGTGTACAACCCCTTCGTCCCTGTCGCCGACGTGGTCACCTTCCTCACCAGGTACTTCGATAAGGTGGGGAGCGGCACCGAGATTCGAGACGACTTGGGGATCTGGACAGGCAAACGCCTGTTTAGGGTCACGCTAAAGACCGATGGTAAGGGAGCCATTTTCCACCCTCCTTCCAGTTTCGCTATCGGGGGAAACCGTGGCTACCTGGTCTACGCTGGGCAACCCAAGCATTGTCGCTCATGCGGCAAGGCTGGTCATGTGGCGGCCAACTGCAGCGCCTCCCTCTGCAAGATCTGCAAACAGGAAGGGCACCAGACAAAAGACTGCAAACAGGCCAAGTGCTGCAACCTGTGTGGCGAGGCAGGTCACCTCTACAGGACCTGCCCCAAACGCTGCCGTACTTACGCACAGGCAGCCAAAGCCGACTAGGGGGAAGCAGAAGAAATGTTTCGTGTCACTCCAACCACCAAGGCCCCCAGGGAGCTCAACAGGACAAAGGAGGACACAGAGAGAGACAAGGTGGAGAAAGAGATTGAGGCAACAGAGAGCCAATCAGCAGCACTACCCCCTGTACCTCCCGGTCCTCAGGACAGTGAATCAATGGAGGAGGAGGCAGCAGTGGAAAAGCAGCAGGGGGAGTGGCGGACGGTGAAGAACAAGAAAAGTAAGAAGGAGCGAAGAAGAAGCAAAGGCATTTCCCAGAGAAGCGGCAAGAGGTGTCTCCCATCCGACATGGATGACAAGGGCAGCAGCTCTTCGGATGATGAAGTGCCAGGGCGGCACCGACAGAAGAGGCGGCAAAACTCCAGGGCGTTGGAGGACGAGACACCCGAGCTCCAGAAAATTGGAGACAACAAGGAGACCAGCGCACCCCAACTTTGCCTGCAACCTGAGGAGGCCAGTGCACCATAGCCCCTGGAATCTGGGAGCAGTGAGGCAATCATCGCACCCCAGCTCCAGGAAGCCGGGAACAGCAACACCCCAGAGGGGGTGAGTTTTGGAGAAGCTTCTCCAGCAAAGGTCATCTCAAAACCCGCTCTCTACGTGAACCTCCAGATGCCACCGGAGCAGAACACTGCCAAGGAGATCTACCTCAGCCCATCCAAAGTGAAGGAATTTGAGCTCACTACGGGTATGAAGGAGCAGACTAAAGGTCTGGGACTCTCAGAGACAGTGGGTTTGGTAGGAGAATAAATGCTTTAAAATGGGTTTAAAGATTGTATCCATAAATGTGCGTAGCATTAAATCTACTACGCGATGTGTTGCGACCTTGGACTACCTTGCCAAGGTCAAAGCTGACCTGTTGTTTCTGCAGGAGTGTGCGATACCGCACCTCAGCTCCTACAGGCAATGGTCACGATGGTGGTCCCACGGGCCATCGATCTGGTCAGGCGGAAACGACTCTCGTTCCTCCAGCCTGGGTATTCTGCTGCGGGGAGGCAACTTCACCGTCTCCGAGGTTAAGGAGGTGGTGGGCGGGCGACTCCTCGTAGCAGACGTAATGTACAAGAACGCTCCACTCCGGTTAATTAACGTGTATGGCCCGGCACAAGGGGCTGAGCGGCTGGAGGTTTTTCAGCAGCTCCCACTGCTGCTGGCGACCTCCAGGCCGGTCATTCTGGGCGGTGACTTCAACTGCATCATCGATGCGGCTGGACGATCCGGCAGGGCCGGCAGCAGATTGGACGCTACGTCCAGATCCCTGATGGAAACAGTTAAGGATGCCAAGCTGCACGACGTCTTCAGCAACCCTGCAGACGGAGCGCAGCGTAGATACACCTGGTCGCGACCAGACGGGTCCATTCGTTCCAGGATAGACTTCCTGTTTGTGTCCCGTGCATTCACAGTCAGATCCACCGAGGTCAAGCCGGTGTTCTTCTCTGACCACTGCCTCCTACTGGCGGACTGCCACTTGGAGAAGGACCTGAGGGTGGGCAGGGGGACATGGAAGCTAAATGTGCAACTGCTGACCCCAGAGAACATTGAGGAGCTCAAGAGGGATTACAAAGGTTGGAGAACCGTGAAACCCCTCTTTGAGTCCCTGACACACTGGTGGGAAGCGATCAAGGGAAGCATCAAGAGGTTTTTCATCCTCAAAGGCACCCAGAAAGCTAGAAAGGAACAGAGGGAAATGTCCCGACTCCAGAAAAAGATGCAGAATCTGCTCCGGCTGCAGTCGATGGGGGTCGATGTCAAGGAGGAGCTCCGAGAGGTGAAGGGCCAGCAAGCCTCGCACTTTGCCTCGGAGGCCTCCAAGATCATCTTCCGGTCCAGAGTCCGCTCCGTGGAGCAGGATGAGACGTGCTCACGTTTCTTCTTCCAAAAGGTACACAGAGAGCGCTCTGTGATCAGCAGCCTGAAGGAAGAAGACGGCTCAGTAAAGTCATCACGGTCCAACATTCTGAGGATCAGCAAATCCTTTTATGCCGGATTGTATGACGTGAAGCCCACGGACAGCACGGCCTCCCAGTCCTTCCTGTCCTCTATCACGGAGGTCTTAGACCACAGTACGCGGGAGAGCTTGGACAAACCGCTAACTCCTGATGAACTGACTAAGGCCCTTGAGTCCTTGGAGAAGAGTAAAACCCCCGGAAGCGACGGCTAGCCGACGGAGTTGTATTCGGCTCTGTGGGACTTGATCGGCCCAGACCTGCTAGGAGTGTACGAGAGTATGCTCCTGGCCGGTAGTATGTCAGAATCCATGAGGAAAGGCATCATCACCCTCATCTACAAGGACAAGGGGGAAAGGGAGGAAATTAGAAATTGGCGACCCATTTCACTGTTGAATGTGGACTATAAGATTCTGTCCAAGGTCATCGCCAATCAGGTCAAATCCGCTCTGGAATTGGTGATTCACCCTGACCAGACCTGCTCTGTGCCAGGCAGGAAGATCTCTGACAGCCTGGCGCTGCTCAGGGATACGATTGCCTATGTACAGGACAGGGGTGTGGATACCTGCCTCATCAGCTTGGATCAGGAGAAGGCCTTTGACAGAATATCGCACACCTACATGGGGGATGTACTCTCCAAAATGGGGTTTGGGGAGGGAATTCGAAATTGGATCCAACTGCTCTACACTAACATCAGTAGCGCAGTCTCAATCAATGGGTGGGAAACAGATAGCTTTCCGATTAAATCTGGAGTCAGGCAGGGCTGTCCTCTCTCGCCTGTCCTTTTCGTGTGTTGCATAGAACCCTTTGCCGAGTCCATCAGGAAGGATCCGGGCATAAGAGGAGTGACGATCCCAGGCAGTGGAGGCACTCAGGTAAAAGCCTCCCTGTACATGGACGACGTCGCCGTCTTCTGCTCGGATCCGCTGTCGGTGCGCAGACTGATGCACGTCTGTGACCAGTTCGAACTGGCCTCGGGAGCCAAGGTAAATCGTGGGAAGAGCGAGGCCATGTTCTTTGGGAACTGGGCTGACCGATCCTTTGTCCCCTTCACTGTCAGGGCTGACGGCCTGAAGGTGCTGGGGATATGGTTCGGAGGGACCGGGGCATGCGTTAGAAACTGGAAGGAGCGAGTGGCTATGGTGAAAAGGAAACTGGGCATGTGGGAGCGACGCTCCCTCTCCATTGCGGGTAAGAACCTGGTCATCAGGTGTGAGGTACTCTCGCTGTTGCTGTACGTGGCGCAGGTCTGGCCCATTCCAGACTCCTGCGCGATGGCGATCACTCGAGCCATCTTCCGCTTTATCTGGAGGTCTAAAATGGATCGTGTCCGCAGGGACGCGATGTACAAGCCTCTAGATAAAGGGGGAAAAAACGTGCCCAACATCGCCCTCATACTGATGGCCACCTTTGTGTGTGGCTGCATCAAGCGGTGCGTAGACCCTCAGTACGCAAACACCAAGTGTCACTACGTGCTGAGGTTCTACCTGTCCCCGGTGTTGCGAAGGATGGGTCTGGCCACGCTGCCACGGAACGCTCCAAGTAGTTGGACCGTGCCGTACCACCTGTCCCTGGTGGAAAAATTTATGCAGAAAAACACCTTTGACCACAAGTCCATCAGGCAGTGGTCAGCACGTAACGTCCTAGAGGCCCTGAGGGAAAAGGAGAGGGTGGACCCTGTGGGATGGTTCCCCGAGCAGACTGTCAAAGTCATTTGGCAGAATGCCTCATCGCCAGAACTTTCCAACAAGCACCAAGACGTAGCTTGGCTGGTGGTGAGAAAGGCCCTCCCCGTCAGATCCTTCCAACACGCCAGGAGGCTCACCCCCTCTGCACGTTGCCCTCGAGGTGGCTGTGGTGGGGAAGAGACCGTTGTTCACCTCCTTGTGGATTGTGCCTTTGCAAAGAAAGTCTGGAGAGAGATGCAGTGGTTGCTGTCGAGGTTCATCCCGAGCAGTTCTGTGACACAGGACTCTGTGCTCTACGGGCTGTTCCCAGGGACACACACCGAGACAAACATCAACTGCAGCTGGAGGATCATCAACTCGGTGAAAGACGCGCTTTGGTCTGCCCGAAACTTGTTGGTCTTCCAGCACAAAGAGTTGTCCCCGACCGATTGTTGCGGACTGGCACAATCCAAAGTCCAGGACTACGTGCTGAGGGACGCACTAAAGCTTGGGGCAGCTGCCGCAAAGGCGCAATGGGGAAGGGTCGCTGTCTAAGACCTTTCTACCACAGCGCACCGAGAGACTGGGAACTGTTTAGAGCCCCTCGGGCTGTACAGATCAAAATGAAAGGCTGTAAATGATTGTAATATTGTTTGTACTGATGCACCTGGTGATACATTTTGTAAAAGTTTAACCTGGATTGTACCCTTGTAATGGTGTTTTTGAAATGGTTTGGAATGTGATTGAAGATATTTTATGAATAAAGTATATTTTTACAAAAAAAAAAATCTCTTAAATAGGCTTTATCTGGAGGTCGCAAATGGACTATGTTCATAGGGACGCGATGTACAAACCTCTAGATAAAGCAGGAGAAACATGCCCAACATTGCCCTCATACTGATGGCCACCTTTGTGTGCGGCTGCATCAAGCGGTGCGTAGACCCTCGGTATACAAACACCAAGTGTCACTACGTGCTGAGGTTCTACCTGTCCCCGGTGTTGCGAAGGATGGGTCTGGCCACGCTGCCGCGGAACGCTCCAAGTAGTTGGACCGTGCCGTACCACCTGTCCCTGGTGGAAAAATTTATGCAGAAAAACACCTTTGACCACAAGTCCATCAGGCAGTGGTCAGCACGTAACGTCCTAGAGGCCCTGAGGGAAAAGGAGAGGGTGGGTCCTGTGGGATGGTTCCCCGAGCAGACTGTCAAAGTCATTTGGCAGAATGCCTCATCGCCAGAACTTTCCAACAAGCACCAAGACGTAGCTTGGCTGGTGGTGAGAAAGGCCCTCCCCGTCAGATCCTTCCTACACGCCAGGAGTCTCACCCCCTCTGCACGTTGCCCTCGAGGTGGCTGTGGTGGGGAAGAGACCGTTGTTCACCTCCTTGTGGAATGTGCCTTTGCAAAGAAGGTCTGGAGAGAGATGCAGTGGTTTCTGTTGAGGTTCATCCCGAGCAGTTCTGTGACACAGGACTCTGTGCTCTACGGGCTGTTCCCAGGGACGCACACCGAGACAAACGTCAACTGCAGCTGGAGGATCATCAACTCGGTGAAAGACGCTCTTTGGTCTGCCCGAAACTTGTTGGTCTTCCAGTGCAAAGAGTTGTCCCTGACCGAGTGTTGCAGACTGGCACATTCCAAGGTCCAGGACTACGTGCTGAGGGACGCACTAAAGCTTGGGGCAGCCGCCGCAAAGGTGCAATGGGGAAGGGTCGCTGTCTAAGACCTTTCTGCCATAGTGCACCGAGGGGCTGGGAATTGTATCGACCCCTCGGGCTGTATGACTCATATTGAACGTATACAGTAAATATTACACGTATCACAATTGTATTGAAGCACCTCAGTGTGCAACATGATCTATGTAAAAAATTTTAGAATATCATCGTACTTTCTGTAATTTGAAATGTTCTGTAATGTTCTTTAAGATATTTTATGAATATGGTATATTTTTGCCAACAAAAAAACAAGAAAACTCTTAAATAATTTCAAAAGAAGACAAATGCAGTTCTTCGGACATGTTCACCGTGCAGGAAGGTTGGGGCCTAATCTCCACTGGAAGGATGAATGGAAGAAAAGCAAGAGGCCGACAATGAAGCAAGCAGCTAGACAACATTAAAGATTGGTTTAACCAGAACTCCCAACAACAAGGGCATCTGTTGTTGCTACGATCGGAAAGTTTGGAGGACCATGGTCGTCTACACCACTCGGCCCGGCACTTACACGATGACAATATATCATGACTTTCATGACCTCAGGATATCCTGCTGCATTTCACAGTCAATTAAGTTTCTTTGAGGTGTAGTTCCTGTGTAACTTGGAGGAACACAGAAACCAAAAGACGCATGGCAAAGTCCCAGAAACAGCACTAAGGTGTGTGATTAGATGGAGAGGTGGTGGTGTAGTGGTCTTGTCACTGGACTGGTAACCCAGAGACCCAGGGTAATGCTCTGCAGACCTGGGGTTTGAATCCCACCATAGTAGGTGGTGGAATTTGAATTCAATAAAATATTGGGATCTAATGATGACTGTGAAGTCATTGTCGATTGTAGTTAAAAACCCATCTGTTTCACTAATGTCCTTTAGTGAAGGAAATCTGCTGTCCTTACCTGATCTGGCCTACATGTGGCTCCAGACCCACAGCAATGTGATTGTCTCTTAAATGGCCTCTGAACAAGGGCAATTAGGGATAGGCATTAAATGCTGGCCTAGCCAGTGATACCCACATCCAATGAATTTAAAAATATATGTTTCAGTATTATCTATTAAGGGATAATGTCAGGTTGGACATTGAGTGAACTCCCCTGCTATTTTCAAATAGTGCCTTGGGGCCTGCTTTATCCAGTTGAGAGGGGCAGATGAGGCCTCCGATTACCAGGTCATCTGATAGACAGCCCTTCCAACAAACTGAACTGTCAGCTTCAGTTATATGCTCAACTGGAGTAGGAGCTTTCACTACAGAACCAAGGACTTTACCATAGATCTACGACTGACACAATGGGCGGCTCCTTAAATCTATCCAGCTTCATTTCGCTCAGCTTTTAAAAAATTCATCCACGGGATGTGGGCTTCGCTTGGCTGGGCCAGCATCTGTTGCTCACCCCTAGTTGCCCTTGAGAAGGTGGTGGTGAGCTGCCTTCTTGAACTGCTGCAGTCCACGAGGTGTAGGTACACCCACAGTGCTCTTTATCTGGGGTGATTTGATACGACTGAGTGGCCGACTAGGCCATTTCAGAGGGCAGTTCAGGGTCAACCACATTGCTGTGGGTCTGGAGCCACATGTAGGCCAGGCCAGGTAAGGATGGCAGGTTTCATTCCCTAAAGGGCATAAGTGAAGCAGATGGGTTTTCACACCAATCCAGGAGTTTCATGATCATTATTAACGAGATTAGCATTTTAATTCCAGATTTCTTAACTAACTCAATTTAAATCCCCCCCCGTTGCCATGGTGAGAGTTAAATCCATGTTTATGAAGCGTTAATCCAGGCCTCTAGTAGCATTATTACCATCAAGGCCCAAGAGAGGGTGGTGCATGGGCTAAGGGGGTGGGGGTGGTCCCAGGCTGGTGTTGGAAACAGTGCTCGGACTGCAGAACAGATCTGAAAGACCCGCTTGAAGGGAAATATCAGCCTGACCATTCTGATTCTTTTTAAGCCGGTCTGTCAGGCCAGTTACACTTACAGTGGCTGGGTGGGGTGGGAAGTGGTGAGGTGAGGGGGGTGGTGAGGGCGGAATGTGGTGGGTGGGGTTGGGGGTTGGAGGGGCAAAGGGGGAGGTGCTGCTTTTGTGTGGGAGGGGGATGGTGGCCGAGGGGGTGGGAGGCTGGGGGGAGAAGGTGTGAGGTGGGGTGGGGTGAGAGGATGTTGAGCAGCAGGGGGGTGGGGTGGTAAGTTGGGGAGGTGAGGTGACGGGGTGGTGGGGTGCAGGGGGTGCTGAAGTGGGCGTGTGGGGTGGGGGGAGTCCAGGGGTGATGGGGGGGGGCAGGACGGATGGGTGCTGGGGTGATGGTGTGGGGGACTGGGGTGAGAGGAGGGGGTGAGGGGATGGGGAACGTCGGGCGCTGGGGCGAGAGGAGGGGGTGAGGGGATGGGGAATATCAGGCGCTGGGGCGAGAGGAGGGGGTGAGGGGATGGGGAATGTCGGGCGCTGGGGCGAGAGGAGGGGGTGAGGGGATGGGGAATGTCGGGCGCTGGGGCAAGAGGAGGGGGTGAGGGGATGGGGAATGTCGGGCGCTGGGGTGAGAGGAGGGGTGAGGGGGTGGGGGATGAGAGGGGTTGGCATTTGTGGGTGGGTTGGCAGGGGTGGTGGTTGGGGCTGGGGAGGTTAGGGTGGGATCGTTGGGAAGGTCACTATAAATTAAGTATGTTACACTTCTCAAGTTCTCTTTTGAATTTAAACCAGCATATACATGGCAACTTAAATTTTCATTATGCCCTAAAGTAGACACAATTCTGGTGACACGCTGTGTTGATGTACCAGAGGCTTGAGAATCTCAGGCCTCATCAAAATAAATGTAAGAAACTAAAAACCAGGAGTAATGCAAAACAGGGTGTAAACTCCCTTTCGCCTGTTTTATTATTGTTGCAAAGTCTGGGAATGAAATCCCTATTTGTCACTAGGAGATTGATTATAGAAAGGTTTTCCCCTAGTAGGCTATAAATTCACAGTGTACAACACAATTTGTATGACAGTTTCCGGGGGAAGGGGAAACAACCCAGTTCTTGAGTTAAGGCCACCCTGAATCCATGTACCATGTATTATTCTTGTCTGAAAAATACTGACAAACAATTCAATCTATATTTTTCCTGAGATGCTGGCAAATGTCTGATTGACGAATCCTGGGGATAGCTTCATTAGTGTAAAAGGAGCAGATGCCATTTATGGTAGGTATGTTGTGGGTTGTTGCCAGAGAGGTCAGAACGGTAAGGTTGTATGTGCTACAGATTTGAATTGTTTGTAAATCTAGTGATTTCTTTGTAGCCAATTTCTTAACATCAGTTGATTGCTCTGTGATTAATTATCCTTAGAGAATCTGCATTGGGCCTCCAATTTCACCATTGCTACAGTCGCTCTACTTATCGCATGCAGGTTTAACGAAAGAAAGACAAAACCTACAATTACACGGCACCTTTCACAATATCCCATATTGCTCAACAGCCAATTAAGTACTTTTGAGTTTCAGTCACTGGTAAAATGTAGGTAATGTTATCAAATGGCGTTGCAGGCTCCAGGGGCCAAATGGGGTACTCCTGCTCCTAACACATATATTTGTTTATCATTAGATGGATGAGCTAAGCTGGACTAGATGGCCTTTGTCATCCCTAATTATCTTGTGAACAGAGGGTGGAGTTCTGTTTGTTTTGTTGTGAATGGAAATTTACTGAGTGGGCTTTGTGAAATTGCCAGGACAGGAGTGCATAATTGGCTCATAGTAAATCAGTTTTACACTGCACATGATTCTCAAGAGTCTTTTCTATTGACTTCGATCTTGTCCTTTTATCTACTTACCTGCCGTCCTACTCAACCTTAGTGTTTTTCTGATATTTTTAAGGTGTTGAAATATCGTGATAAAGTTGTGTTACATGGACGCACCTGAAGGCTCCAATGCTTCTCACTGGCAGTGATGATCCATCTCATTCAAGCATTCCTCTTTTCTTTGCTCAGGAGTCATTTGACCTTTCTATCCTTTGAGATTACTGATAAAACAGAATTCAATTGCACCCCTGGCATGAAATAATTATATTGAATAATATCACGCACCCAGGAAGGAGAAAGTTTTCTATTTCTTCTACAGAATGGAAAAGATCTTGTGCAGTTTATCTTGGTTGCAAGTATCGAATCTTTCCCACGGATATGAATTTACTGTTGCCCTGTCCATATAGTGCAATGTGCGGAACATATTAATGAGGGCTGAAGTAGTCATGGAAATCAATGCTATCATCTGCACAGTGTTCTAAATAATTAATGGCATGTTTTCCTGTCAAATTAACAATATTGCACGATGCTGTTAAAGTAAAATTTATACTCTCTGGTTTGTTCAATTGTCAAGGTGAGATCACCCATAACACACACACAAACTAACACTGCATTATATCATTGCTACTCTTAATATTAATGAGCCATGCTGCATGTATAATCAGATGATATTTGTAACCAGATGCCAACAATGAGCGTTATCATTTTACTAGGGCCTTCTGTGATTGTCTGGTGAATTGATTAACAGATTGGTGGATCTTAAAAGAGGAAAAAAATATCGCGCATGATTGAGGGGGAGGTTAAGGGCTGGGGAAGGTGGGGGGTGTGTAGGGGGAAGTAGTGGGAATAAGGGGCCTGGAAATGTGAGAAGCGCCAGGACCCATGATTTCTCTCCCTGGCCCTGACCACCATGCTACCATCACCATTTAATCCCAGCTTCACCACATGGCAAGGGAAGAATGACGAGCTATTGCTTCTTTCTCTTGTGCATAAGTTGGTGGCCAGGGAAGCCCTAACCACCATAAATAGAGTTGCACAAATGGACGTCACCCCCTACAAACCAAAGCAAGATTCTTTGTGCATGTTTATGCAAGATGGGGGAAGGGAGCTGAACTTTACACTCTGTTCAGGCCTGCAAGGCATCTCTAAAATGTTGTTCTCACTTAAGTTTATACTGTTGTACAGATAAGACACTACACCCAGACTTCAGGTGGCTCTTATCATCACAAAAATCCACAGCCCTGTTTGTCGCTAGCAATTGCCCTGGGATTTATTTGCATTCCTCCACCTTACATCTTGCCAGGATAAACTTAACACTTGTAATATTTCATGAAAGCAGTTTCTTCTCCTTGGGCACATCATGTTCCCTCTCCAGAACACAGAGGAGAGTTGGATCCCTTGACCACTGAAAAGGAATTCCTGGATTAGAGAAGTCTGTCTGTAAATGGGACTCCTGCAACAATCTTGCTTGCCTGAATTAAGGCTGAGGAAGGCGAGGATTGAACCATGTGGCATTTGGTCATTGAGATGCTACGATAGGACGGTGGGAGCTAGAGGGTGAACTGAGTGGCTTTCCTTATCCAAACTTACCTTTATGATAATTTATGTTATTTATGCTCATGCTTATTTACATATATGTAATTATTTATATATATTTCTATTTATTAAATTATATTTATTTATCTTTATTATAACACTTTTCATTTCAGACATACGGACCCAAATTTAAACCAGGGGAGAAGTATAAGTGCGTGTGATCCACAGAACAGATGGGAAAACCCCAGGGTCCCAGGGATGCGGAGACGTCATCATCTCTTCACTTTATTTAGAACTATCCCTGGAATCCCACCGAAACCCAGCTAGAAGGATCAGGACAGGGAAGGAACGGGAGGGATGGCAAAGGGAGGGATGGGATGGGGATTTAAAGGAATACTGTTGCAATAAGGATTCTCATTTCATCGCAAATGTTTTGCAGGCGGAGTTAAAGACAGGGGAGCCCCAAAGTTACCCTGGCCGGGAGGATTGGGGAAGTTGGGGGGGGGGGCGGTGGGTGGGTGGGAAACTGCATTGGATGGTATGGGAAGGAGAGGGCGACATGGTCGGAGGTGGGGTGGGGGTGAGGGGTGCTGTGAGATGGGGACAACATTGTGGGAGGCTGTGGAAGGCATCAGGGAGGACAGCATAGGAAGGTGTGGGAGGAGGGAGAGTGTTTGGGAGTTATGGAATGGGGGAGGGGTGGGGATAGTTTAGGATGAAGAAGTGGACGGGGATGACGTGAAGGGAATGGCATGGGATGGGTTGCAATAGATAATAATTTCATCGCAAATATCTTGCAAGTCTCTATGAGTTGTCAGATAAGTTAGTGAAGACCTCACTAAACCCCTCACTGATCGAACGTGCTGTTTAAGCACCCACTGAGTGTAAGATGGCTTTTCCATCCTGTTACAGAATCACCTCACGTAGCAGCATTCCCAGCGCCATCCACACTGCCGCAAGGGAAAAACAAAACAGCAACCAGATTCCCTTTGAGATGAAAGCGGGTTCTCCTGCCCACCGGAAAATGCGAAGACGCTCTTCTTTTCAAACCGCTCTCCAAGATGGTCATTAAAACTTTGCTCACACTACGGCTGTTTGTGTTTTACCAATCCTCAGCAAGTGATGGGAACAAGCTGGACAGCACAAAGGATGTGTCTGCAGCAGGCCAGGATCAGTAGGAATTGCTGGATATTAGCACCAGATGTTGCAGTGCGCTCAAGTATAATTGGCCTTATTTACCCTGGTTACTGCCCTGGGATCGCCCCTCCTCACCTAGCAGGTAAAGGCATAGGAGCAGGAGCAGGCCATTCAGCCCATTGAGCCTGTTTGCCACATGATCATGGCTGATCATCCACCAATGCCTTTTCCCCACCCTATGCCCATATCCTGTCATGTCTTTGGTATTTAGAAATCTGAATCTCTACTTTAAACATACTCATTGGCTGAGCTTCCATGGCCCTCTTGGGTAGAGAATTCCAAAGATTCACAACCCTCTGAGTAAAAGGAAATTCTCCTCATCTCGGTCCTGAGTGGCTCCCCTCCTTATTTTGAAATTGTTTCTCCTGGTTCTAGACTCCCCAACCAGGGGAAATGTCTTAGCGGCATCTACCTGGTCTATCTCATTAAGTGTTTTGTAGGTTTCAATGAGATCACCTCTCATTCTTCGAAACTCTAGAGAATACAGGCCCAGTTTCTCCAATTTCTCTTCATAGGACAGTCCCGCCATCCCGGGAACAAGTCTGTTGAGCCTTTGTTGCACTCCCTCCATGGCAATAATATCCTCCCTAAGGTAAGGGGATCAAAACTGTACACAGTATTCCAGATGCTGTCTAACCAAGGTTCTGGAGAATTCTGTACAATTGAAGCAAGACTTCACTACTCCTGTAGTCAAACCCTCTTGCGATAAAGGCTAACATTCCATTAGCCTTCCTAATTCCTTGCTGCACCTGCATGTTAGCTTTCAGGAACTTATTGACGAGGATACCCAGGTCCCTTTGTACATCTACACTTTCTAATCTCTCACCATTTAAGAAATACTCTGCACATTCGTTCCTCTACCAAAGTGGATAACCTCACATTTTTTCACATTTTATTCCATCTGCCATGTTCTTGCCCATTCACTAAGTCTGTCCAAATCCTCTTGAAGCTGCTTTACATCTTCCTCACAACACACATTCCCACCTAGCTTTGTATCGTCCGCGAACTTGGAAATATTACATTTGGTTCCCACATCCAAATCGTTGATATATATTGTGAACAGCTGGGGCCCAAGTAATGATCCTTTTGGTACCCCACTAGTCACAGGCTGCCAATGCGAGAATGACCCGTTTATCCCTACTCTATGTTTTCTGCCTGTTAACCAATCCTTAATCCACGCCAGTATATTACCTCCTATCCCATGTGCTTTTATTTTGCTAATCAGCCTCCTGTGGGCGACTTTATCAAAAGCCGTCTGAAAATCCAAGTATACTACGCCTATCGACTCCCCTTTATCATAGAGGCCCAGGAAAATACAAACCCCAAACCCATTTCAGCAGCGCCCCAGGATTTGTTAGCGATGTTCAGACATGTGTTGGTGTCATGAGTTTCAAATTACTGCCTACGCACTTAAGGTGGGATTTTACAGTCCCATGCTGGCTGGTTTGAAGGTGGTGAGGGGGTGGGGAGGGTGCGTTCTTGTAAAATGCAGAACCTTCCCAAGTGCCCACTGCCTGTCTTCCATTTTATAGGGGGGAGGGGGGAGGGGGGGGTGGTTGCTGGAGGTGTCGGGGACCCCACTCGCCCTTGGGCTTATTGAAGTCCTTAAGTGGCCAATTAATGACCATCCTACACTTGCCGCTATTTTACCTACCCACGCCAGTTGGGTAGCCTGGCAGCTTTAGCTGCACGGGCTGGTGTAAGGCAAAAATGGAGACCTCCTTTAGGGGTCCTCTGTGCCCATCGGAGGCATCCCCCTCCCCCCCACCCGAGATCATGCCCACTCTTTCACCCTCTGCCCCCTCCCCCAACCACAACCGGCCCCTCAAACCCACCCAACACTTCGCTCCCCTCGCTGGGGCCTTCCAGCCAGGCCCTGCCAATGCCTGGGACTTACCTTCAGCCTGGCCTCCAGGACCTCCTCTTGTACAGGGACCAGCTGTAGTCCCAGCTGTGGCCACCGCTTGAACTGGCACTGCTGAGGCTCCAGAGCTGCCGGCCATCCGATTGGCCAGTAGCTCTCTAAGGTAGGATTTCCTTCCCAAGTGGGGGCAGATGAACCGGTTACTGCCCCTGCTGAGCATTAAATGGTTGCAGGGCAGCTGGTATTGGCCGGGGCGCATTCCCCGCCGACTCTTCGGGTGACATGGCCACCTGAGAAATCCTGCCCTTGGTTGCATCTTCTACTCTCTGAGCATGGACTCCTCCTCATAGCTGAAGAAAATCCATTCTGGTCAGCGATACACCAAACTACAGTGATCATCTTCACTCCAAGATTGGCAGCCATGTCTTCAGCTACCTATACAGGCCCTACCCTCTGGAATTCCCTCCTTGAACCTCTCTGTCTCTCTCCTCTTTTAATGCTTTCTTTAAAACCAACCTCTTTGACTAATTAGGTCGTCTGTTCCAATATCTCTATATGTGGCTCCACCCAGTGCGTTGTATCAAATTCTAGGCACTGTACTTTAGGAAGGAGGGTTGGTGAAGAAATTGTCTTTATTTCTTCATGGAAAGTGGGCATCACTGGCAAGGCCAGCATTTAGAGCCTATCCCCAATTGCCCTTGAACTATGTAGCTTGCTAGGCTGCTTTCGAGGGCAGTTAAGAGATACATGTAAGCAAGGCCAATAAGCTTGGCAGGTTTCCTTTCCTAAAGGATAGAGTCATAGAGGTCTACAGCACAGAAAAAAGCCCTTCGGCCCATCGAGTCTGCGCTGGTCAAACAAGTACCTAACTATCCTAATCCCATTTTCCAGCACTAGGCCCATAGCCTTGTATGCCATGGCATTGGATATTAGTGGACAAGAAGGCTTTTTATGTCAGTCGATGATAGTTTCGTGGTAATCACTTCAATTCCGGATTTTATTAATTGAATTTAAATTCCACCAGCTGCTGTGGGGAGATTTGAACCCATGTCCCCACTAGGCTGGACCCCTGGGTCAATAACCCCAGTGACATTGCCACTCGGCCTCCTCCTAATCTTCTTATTGAAATGATTCCAGGGGTGAGGGATTACAATTGGGTTGCATTATGCTGGAGAAGGTGGGGTTATTCTCCTTGGAACTGAGAAGGCTAAGGGGAGATTTAGTAGAGGTATTTAAAAATCACAGAAGGGTTAATTGTTTCCAATTGGCTGAAAGCTCAATAGCCGGAAGGTACAGAATTAAGCTGGCTGGCTAAACAACTGGGGGTGCCTCAAGCAAAGACTGTTTGACACAATAAGTGGTTAGTGTTTGGAATGCATGATAGGCGGCGGATACAACTTCAACTGTAGCCTTCAAAATGGAACTGGACAAACGCTTGAAGGGATAAAAAAAGATTGCAGGATCCTGGGGAAAGAGCTGGTGAGTCGGACTAACTCTCCGAAAGAGCTAGAGCGAGCCTGATGGGGCCGAAAGGCCTCCCTCTGGATTCTACCACTCTACACATCTATGATAATGCGCCTTGGGGAGTTTTACTGCGTTTAGAGGTGCTATACAAATGCAAATTGTTGCTGGCTTGCTCGCGTCTGTTAACGGGCTGCAAAATGGTAGCCAGCATCGGTCTACGGAGACTTGGGCAGAATCTTTGGCTCGGAGTGTGGGCGCGTGCCCAACCCGCTGTGGGGAGGGTAAAGTAGCGTGTGATGACGTCGGGCGAGCGTCCCCATGTCATCCCACCCTCGGGCGATATTGGGGTCAGGGGGCATGCGCGAAAGGCAGAAGCTCACCCACTGACAGTTAAGAGGGTCATTAAGCTCAGTAAAGTTCCAGTTGTCCCCGGTTTTTCATGGTCCATCCAACCTCATGGTGGGCGGACGGGCGAATCTGCCAGGCGGACTTTTTGCATTTTTGATGAAGGTCCAAGGTCAGGATGAGGTTCCCGCTATTAATTTAAAAAAAAACCGTACGGGCAGAATTCTCGCCGTGTATATGTTCGGGTGACATGTGGACATTTTTTTCCCAGATTTTCCCGATTTAAAAATCTTGATTTATTTGGTTTTAAATTCTTTGGCTCCCTGAGGCAGCTCTCTTCATTCAGGGAGCTCTCATTCCGTGCTCCCACCACCCCGCCTACATTAACGCCCACCTTCCTCCATAAGACCGTAAGACCATAAGACATAGGAGCAGAAATTAAGCCTTTCGGCCCATCGAGTCTGCTCCGCCATTCAATCATGGCTGATAAGTTTCTCAACTCCATTCTCCCGCCTTCTCCCCGTAACCTTTGATCCCCTCACCAATCAAGAACCTATCTATATCGGTCTTAAATACACTCAATGACCTGGCCTCCACAGCTTTCTGTGGCAATGAATTCCATAGATTCACCACTCTCTGGCTAAAGAAGTTTCTCCTCATCTCTGCTCGAAAAGGTCTTCCCTTTACTCTGAGGCTGTGCCCTCGGGTCCCCCCGAGTCTGGCAACGCTGCGCATTTCAGCCTTTCTTGGCCTAATTATGCTTGAGAAACCCACGGGTGAAAACAGTATAAGGAAAACAGAAGCATAGACCAGGCCCAGCTGATGGCCCCCACCGCTGTTACTGTTTGCAACCAGCGGTTAATTGGCCAGTCAGCGTGAAATCACGGCCAGGGGGCCAATCAGGGGGTGGTGGTCTGCCTCCCGGCCACTCCCTGACCCGCCAATCACGCTCACCCACCGACCCTCAGATCCTGCCCATTGTCTCCATTACTACAGGGAGAAGCCGCCCCTTAACCTGCTGACCAAAGCTCACTTATTTACTTCATAGCATCCTGGATGAGGCCAAAATGACCACGAGCAGTGCCGTTGGGATATAAGTTGCCCGCCAACGTGACCTGGATACAGGGTTGCCAATTCCCGCTGGACATATTCCTGGAGGCTTCAACACAAGTTGTCCTGCCCAATCAAAGAGCTCTCCCCCACTCCCCCACCACCCCCCACCACTTCCCACCACCCCCATCTCCAATACTCTTTATAACGAATAAACAAAGGAGCTCAAGGAACATGAAAGGGAATTAAAAAGCCCAATTTTCTTAATTGCTCCTATAATTTTTTTCCCCTGGATCTGGCTCACAGCCGTTCCCTGGGGGCTCCAGGCCGATCCTGGAGGGGTTGGCAACCATGTTGCCTCTTGCAGGGCGGCTTTGAGGTAACTCAGTGCCCTCAAGCAGTGCCTGCGTACGAGGGGAGCCGGCGATCGTCCCGTGATAATCACAACAACAACAACAACGACAACAAGACCGACGACAAGAGGAGAGGCTTTTAGTGGTCCTGGGCTCCATGTGAGTCACTTGAAAGGAATCTGAGCCTGTCTGGCTGGTTGAAATTAGACCCTGTCACAGGCCTAGGCCTGTTTTTCAGTCTTGCTTGGTTGATTTCCGATCCATTAGCTATAAAGGCTAGTTTGCCTTTGATTTTTTTTCCTCTCTCCCTCCCTCTCTCTCTCTCTCTCTGCAAATCGGGCACTTTGCCAAACACCTCTGGGGCCTTTTCTTGGCCTAATTATGCTTGAGAAACCCATGGGTGAAAACGGTATAAGGAAAACAGAAGCATAGACCAGGCCCAGCTGATGGCCCCCACTGCTGTTACTGTTTGCAACCAGCTGTGAGCAGCTGTATTCAAAGGAGTAGCAAGCTTTGGTTGTAATATAGTTACGAACAGGTCTCTAATGGTATTGTATTTTAAGTCGTTAGTGACATTGAGGATTAGCTCATTGCTGCAGATGGATCATTTACAGTTTGAGTTCTGCGCTCCTGAATCGCGATTTTTAAAAAAAATAATTAGCTCTTGGGATGTGAGCGTTGCTGAGACTAGGCCAGCATTTATCACCCATCGCCAGTCCCTTTGCTTTTTCTCAAGCCGCTGCATTTCCAGCTGGTGAAGGAGCTCCCACAGTGTTTCGAGGGAGGGGGGGTTCCACAGTTTTGACCCAGCGAAGATGAAGGAAGGGCCCATGTATTTCTAAGCCAGCACGGTGTGCGGTTTGGAGGGGAGGTTGCAGGTGGTGGTCTTCTCATGCGTCTAGCCCTTGTCCTTCTAGGTGGTAGAGGTCACAGTTTTGGGAGGATCTGAGCCACTTGCTTGAAGAGAGTTAAGAGCAGGACTACGGCCTCTTCCTTAGGGAGGGAGTGGGGGAAGCTGACAGCCGGGTGATCCCTCACTGCCCCTCCCATTCTCCTTCCTTCCCAATTGCAATCTCCCCAACTCCCATCCTTACTGATCCTCCTTTTCCAATTCCCCTCCCAACTCCCTGCCATCCAATTCCCCCACCAATCTTTCCCTCGATCCCCTTCACTCCCAGTTATCACCCTCAAGGACCTCCTTTCCTACTTTAACACTTACTGTTGGCCACTGCTGGCTGCAAGGCTGCCTAATTCCAAACCATTAGTCAGCAAGCTGCCTAATTCAAACTAGGCCCAAGGCCCAATGTTGGGTGCTCCTCAGGCCTACAGAGCTCATCCCCTACGCTCAGTTTGCAAAGCAGGCCAGCACGAAAAGATTTCTACACCTTAAAATATAATTTTGAAAACCTGTGACTATTCCCATTTAAATCTTCAGTGCTGCACTTTGAAGGCAATTAGTAATTAAGGTTTTCAATGAATATTCGTAAACACCAAGTGGATGCGAACCTTGCTTCCAATTCCCAGTTGTCCACCTCACTGTTACTGTCAGTGAATATTGAAAGCTAAAACTGAGGTGGAACACTTTTGAACTACGAGGTCTTCCATTTAAGACGGAGATGAGGAGGAATTTCTTCTCTCAGAGGGTCAATAACCTTTGGAATACTCTAACCCCAGAGAGCAGCAGAGGCTGGGTCATTGAATACAATCAAGGGTAAGATAGGCAGATTTCTGATCTAAGAGAGTCAAGGGTTATGGGGAGACAGGCATGAAAGTGAAGTTGAGGCCGCAATCAGATCAGCCATGATCTTACTGAATGGCAGAGCAGGCTCAAGGGGCCGAATGGCCTACTCCTGCTCATCTTTCTTGTGTCCTTACGTTCTGGGCAAAAACCAGGATTGGCAAAAAGCTTCAATCCTGATCAGGACTTGAGGAAACATTCGAATAACTAGAGGCCCGAACCACAACAGCAAGAGAGGGAAGCAGGGCTCTCTCAAACAATGCACGCTGCCTGGAGAAAGCAAAATGTTCTTCATCATTCACGTGAAGAAAGCCAAGGTAACAAAACTAGAGCCAAGCCTCAAAACCTTCAACTGCTGAGAATCCAGATCGTCAAGGTTTGGGGTAGTGCTTCCACAATGTAAAGGAGAAGCCAACATTCGAAATGGTAAAACACGTGAATCTGAGATTCAGTGAGGTAGTCATGAGCTGCATCTCGTTGAATAAACATCGCCGCAGATGAAGCAGTTCAAAGTCATGTGTTTATGGTTTATAATTTCATATCCGGCCGGATGACTTTTCCACATCTGGGGCTGTGCCTGAGCACTTCAATGAAACCACTGTTGTCCCTGTCTGAGAAGCGGCAGGAAGAGAACAGAAGTCACTGGTGATCTGGGCAGCCACCCAGCACAGAAAGACAACCAGTGCAGCTGAAAGCCTTGTGGACAGGGTCCCAACATTCCTCCATGAGGTACCCATAGGTTGCCCTGAAAAGCAGAGTGGGGCACATTAGTTGTGCTGAAGGCTTGGCCCCTTTCCCCCCTTGCCACACTCACTCCTCGAGGCAGCAAGAGAGAAGAATGATAGGAGGGCTTGCATTCATGTAGCACCTTTCACGGTCTCAGAATGTCCCAAGATCTTTACGCCCAATGAACAGGAGGCATGGCACCCAATTTTCTCACAGCAAACTCACGGCAGTAATGAGATAATGGCCAGAGCATTTGTTTTAGTGGTGCTGGTTGAGTGATAAATATTGGTCAGAGCTCCCCTGTTCTTCATCCATCTGAGAAGGTGGACAGGGCTTTGCCTTCTGAAGGACACGCACCTCTGACAGTGCAGCATTCCCTTAGCGCTGCACTGGACGTGAAAGCCTGGATTAGGGGCTCAAGTGTCGGAGACTTGAACCCATGACTTTCTGACTCAGCGGTGAGAGTGTGGCTCACCGAGCTACTGCTCAGGCAAGCCAGGTAAACGGAGGTGGGGGCATTTTTGGGAGCCCTCGCTAACTGTGTACAAAGCCAGCTCCCTTTCAGCATGAGAATGACTGGATGGACAGTTAATTGGTCAGATTATGCCATGGCAAACTCGTTCGCTGAACAAATTCGCCAACCCCGTGCGGTTCAGAGACGCAGCCAGACTGACAGGCCTTGAGGCTACATTTATGAGTTGGATTATTGAGAGGCGTCTCGAGCGTCAGTCGAGGGGGGGGTCCTCTTTTCTGAGGATGGCACTGGAGGTCGCTGAGTAATGGTGCCTTTTGGAGAGTCGACAGCCCAGGCAGCTGCAGCTACTCAATAAAAACTCAGCTAAGGGCGATCACCAGGCTCCTTTCCGCTGGGTCACAAGCTAATTTCT
Organism: Cetorhinus maximus; assembly: GCF_964194155.1. Taxonomy (NCBI): domain Eukaryota; kingdom Metazoa; phylum Chordata; class Chondrichthyes; order Lamniformes; family Cetorhinidae; genus Cetorhinus; species Cetorhinus maximus. The sequence continues at coordinate 35,889 of NW_027597345.1, forward strand.
TTGACAAAGGAACAAATTGCTTGAAACGAGCAATTTTAGATGCACAGTCAAGTCTTTATTTTCCCACAATGACACATCCTGTCTATATATATATTAATCTCCTTTTAAAGGGGTACTGGAGTTCACGGTTTAATCTCGGGAAGCCACTTCTGGCTTGGTTACATATACAACACAATGAATAAGCTGAACTGAAAACACATCAGCATGTCACTTGCACATGATACCGTGCAATTCCATTGACGCAAAGCCCTTCTCTCTGGCCCTCCTCCACACATTAAGGGGAAAAAAAAAGTCCAACGCATTTGTTCAAATCTCTTTAATTCGGGTTTTCAGTCCTGCTGCAGTGAGAGATTTCAGCTGGAATCTCACATCTGGGCCTTTTGTCTTTCCTTGGGGCCGGGGATTCTCCGTCTCCCGCTGGCGTTGGGCGTCACGGTGGGCGCGAGTGGACAATATGGCGCGAAGGGCCAAAAGTCAGTTTCGTGCCGTGGTGGAACCAGTTTGCGATTGTCCGCTGCGCCCGTCAATGGCAGGGCTGCGTTACCCAGCGCCGCACGTTGGGAACGCCATTTTAATACAGCTGCACCTTATTATAAGCCCAGCTTGCCGGAACCATCCCCCTCCACGCTGGATCACCCGGGCACTCCCACATGTTTCACAGCTGTACATAGGCGACATGCACTTGACGGCTGCACTTCACTCAGGACTTTGAGGTTTGTTTGCCCACCTTGCTTCGGGCAGCACTCGCAGTCATCAGCGCCAGGCTTCACAGGCAGCACCACATCACTTTTAGGGGGGGTCTCACGGGCAGGTCTCTACCTACCAGACCAGCCGTAAGGTGGGGGTGGCTTTTCAATGGCTGCAGGGCTGGGGCTTGTTTGGGGAAGGGGGGGAAGTGGCCTCAGGCAAGGGAAGAGGTTGCAGGGTGAGGGCTGTACTGGGGAAGGAGGGTATCCCAGGGTGTGTGTGGGGGGCACATGTTGATCTGTGTAAGTGGCCTCAAGAAGGTGAGGGCTGAGGAGGCAGTTTCCAGAGGAGATGAGGCCAGATGGAGATGTGAGGGTGTGTGTGAGAGAGTGAGTGGTGATGTCCCTTGAGCTGGCAGTGAGTGAGATGCCAGTGAATGTGTGATGGGCTTGTGAGTGGGTGAGTTTAGAGCGATGAGATGGTTGCCTTACCCTGGCAGCACGGATGAGATCATTCATCCTCTATCTTCATTGGATGGCCAACCTCTTGTGTGCAGCGTTGGCACTGACCACCACTGCCACTGCCTCCCAAGCCGGAGTGGTGAGACTGAGGGGCCTCCTGCGGCCTGAGCGAGGGCAGAGGGCACCGCGGCGAGTCTCCATGGCAGCTGAACGGCGTTCCAGGGATGCGTCAGAGAAACAGTGGGCTGCAGTCGTCTTGCCTTTCGGGGCCATGTCCTGTGTGCGGCAGTCCTGGGCTGGAAACATTGAGAGATTGAACGCGGCTGCAGTTCATATGTGGCGCCTGGCATGTGGAAGCAGCAAGATGGCGGCTTGGCGGGAGAGTCGGAGGAAGCCGGCCAATGAAACGGCATGTTTCCTATGACATCATAAATAATGAGGCGGGAAGGAGACGATAGGCTGTGAAAATCTTCCATTGCAGCTGATGGGTAAAACAATGATCCCAAATTCAATCTCATATTTGCCCCATCGCTAAGAATTGTCTATTACCACCCCATAACATCACCTGACTTCACACCTGTCTCAGGTCATTTGCCACTGAAACCCTCGACCATCCCTTCGATACCTCTAGACCCGACTATTTCAATGCTCCCCTGGCGGGTCTCCCACATTCTGCCCTCCGTAAACTTGAGGCTATCCAAAACTCTGCTGCCCGTGTCTTAACACACAGCAAGTCTCGTTCCCCTATTACCCCCCTGTGCTTGCTGAACTACGTTGGCTCCCTGTCAAGCAATGTCTCGTTTCTAAAATTCTCATCCCTGTTTTCATATCCCTGCTTGGCTCTCCACCCACCCGCCCCGCCATCTCCTCCAGCTCCACCACACTCCGAGATACCTGCATCCCTCTGATATGGCCTCTTGTGCTTCCCAATTATAGTTGCTCCACTATTGGTGGCTTCAGTTGTTCAGGCCCCAAGTTCTAAAATACCCTCCATAAACCCTCCCTTAGGGGCAGGCAGTGGCGTAGTGGTATTGCCACCCTGGGCTCACCACACACAGGGGACATGCATCTCACCCAACGTCTCCTCTCGTCACATGCCTTTCTTTCTTCTTCATACAGGCCAAGCTGAAAGGACACGAGAGAGCGCAGACTGGGGGAGGGACGGCCAACCTCATCGCCCTCACTGAGTTTGAGGAGGCTACAGCCAAGCTGGCTGGGGGAGGACAGAGCTCCTGTGGGGAAGGGGAGATCAGCCTCTCCTGCCAACCCAGCACAGATCACAGCTCCATCGCTTCACCAAATCCTGACATTCACAGTGAGTCACATGAAGCCTTATCTAGCTTGTGCTCATTAACTGAAGGCCTATTTTCTTGGCACCAGCAGATCGAGGCCCCCCCAAGCCAGTCCAGCACCAGTGTGAGCCCCCAGACTACATCCGGAGAGGAAGCTCTGGGAGAACCATCACGGCGCCTCACACACACCCTCCACCAGCTCATAGACACACGTCAGTGGGGCACCGATGTAGATTAGATTCGGGCTCACTTTCTGGGGAACACATCACTGACAGGTCCCCGCAGCAGTCGGAGGCCAGGACAGCCCAGGTCTCCAGCACTCGGAGTACCAGCCACCCGCTCAGTTCGAGTCCGACGATGAGCCTCTGGAAGCAGCCGCCAACTCAATGCTGGAGATGCAACGACAGCCGGCAGAACATCAGGCAGAGATTCGACAGTCACTCAGCAGACTAGAGCAAACGATGGAGGAAGCCGACTGTGTTCTGTCTGATGTCGTGGCTGCAACATGCGAGCGCCTCGACGTCATCGTGGGAAGGCTGGAGACCACCATGGAGACCTTGGTCCAGCGGGTCTTGCTGGATTTGTGCCCTGCACTCCACAGCCACACACCCTGGTGGGCACCATCAGGATGTCGGTGACATGGGGACGAGGCACCTTGACCTCCATCTCCTGCAGGAGTCAGGATGGGGCCCTGGGCCACCCACAGGGAGGATGAGTGTCAGCCGGACACCCCGGAGGCCTCCTCTCAGGCCACTCCAAGGGTGTGCAGCCAATCACAGCCCCTTCTGCCTGTGGCCCCATCCACTCCAGCTCCTTAGGCCACCGAGGGCACTTCAGCCCCTGAATAGGTGACCCTCATCAGGCCGGGGCCCTCCAGGCCTCGGGCCGCTAGAGGATGTCTACCAAGGTTATCACAGACATCAGGACGTAGCAGTCAGCTGCTGCCTCCACCTCTGCTGCAGATGTCGGGGCTGCACCCAGGCGTAGTGATAGAGTTAGGAAATTTAAGGAAAATTGATGTCACTTTTGGATCACAGATGTGCTAGACACGTAAACAGATTGCATTTTTGTTAATGCATTTGATAGTTTGTGTATATTCTTGGTGACTGAAGGCGTTGTGATTTTGTACTTTGGAATCCTCTTATTTCGAGATTTGACCTTCCTCCCACTCGATCATAGCGTCTCACTGTGAGATTCACATTCCTGTGATGTCAACCTCAGTTGAACTGTCTCCGCACCCTCTGTGATGTCAGGGAGATGTGTTTAAATCTTTGTTGGAAGTGTGTGATGTAAGCGGTTCTCACCCTTCTTTCTCAAGGAACACCATCGAGTGAGGGCAGCTCATCAGCATCGGTGTTCTAGCGCCATGTGTGTCTCCTCAGTGGTAGTGGCAGAAGAAAAGACACACACAGGAGGAGGAGATCCCTGGGCATGTCCACATCTCAGTCACAACAGTGTTTGCATCATTGGATGTTGGCGAAGGCTTCAAGTCTTCTCTCGCATCGATCTTGTTCCAATCTGGACTCTCGGTTCCCAGAGTGAGCTCACTCACAGGGTCCCATCGACCAAAGCAGAGACCATGACCTGGCAATGCATGAGGCCAGAATGCGAAAGTGTGAATGCGGGACTCGCTCTCGCTACAAGTGGGTGGACATCCCCCGAGGTGAAAGTAAATGGCATTGAGGGCTAGGAGGGATGTAGCCATATTCCCTCACTTAAATCTCCTCTTCCTGGAACCTATCAGCAATAAATCTATCACTGGCATGTCTCCCATGTCTCCCTTCCTCCATGGTGTGATCGCGCTCATAATGACACTCAGCAGCCTCCTGAGGTTCCTGAGCCTCCGGATCTTCATCCTCCGATGAGCTCTCATCCTCCTCCAGCTCATCCTCAGACAGGGGGTCAACTCTTTGCATTGCCAGTTTGGGAAGGGTGCAACACTCTGCAATGATGTGAGAAACCCTGTCTGGAGTGAGCCACCTGAGTGGTCCAAGCATCTGAAACGCATCTTCAGACGCCCTATGGTCTGCTCTATAAGGGAGCGTGTGGAGCTGTGAGCAGCTTTGTACCTCTCCTCAGAACGACTCTGAGGGCAACGCACCAGTGTCATCAGCCAGCGTTTCAGTGGGTGCCCCTTATCCCCAAGCAGCCATCCCTGCAGAGATCATGACCCCTCAAAAATCTCAGGCACCTGGGAGTGACTCAGGATGTAGGAGTCATGGTCACTCCCGGGTATTGTGCACAAATGTGTAGTATGTGCTCTTGTGATCACACACCGGTTATACATTGATGGAACGATAGCCCTTGCGGTTTATAAACATTAGGGGCTGTTGCCATGGAGCCCGTATAGCCACATGGGTGCAGCCTATTGCACCCTGCACTCTTGGGAAGCCTGAGATGATGGTGAAGCTGGTGAACCTTGCAGCCTGGCTATCTTTGTCCAGACCAAACCTGGCATAATGATGGGCCTTTCTGTAAAGGGCATCAATGTGTTACAGGCTGAGAGATGCTGCACAGGTCCCCCGGAAAGAACCAGAGACCAAGAAATTAAGTGTTACAGTCACCATCAAAGCCACTGGCAGGGGATACCCTCCAGCTTCACATGGCGTCAGGTCTTCATGAAGAATGTGGCGTATGTGATGTACCAGTTCTCAGGACAAGCACAGAGGGCACTGCCTTTCACTCATTTGTAAATAGGAGACTATTCTACGATCAACCCTAGGTCTGGTGAGTCGCCCCCATTGTCTGGATCTCTCCTCCTGACCCTCCTGTTCATGCTGTGGCTCCGCTTGACCATGTCCCTCCTGCTGGAGCTGTGCGCAGGGGACGGCATTAAATTCCATCCTTTAGCCTTGTCCGTTCCAAGGCCCACAGTCCCAACCCTTCCAACTGCTCCTTATAACTCAAGCAAAGGAAATGGGTCAAAACAGTAGAACAATGGAATAATAATAACAATGTGTCAGTGCTTTCTTTAGCTTTGTAAACTGTCCTGCATTCAGGGCATTGTTAACTCCAATCAACCTGCCCCTTAGTATCTCAAGATTGGTCATTGTTGGTAACTTCACTAGTTTCTCGTCATTGTAGAAATGGAGGTACTTTTATTCCAGCATTCATAGCTGCAGCAAACTCCCCCTGTTAAAGTTATATATCAATATTCAACCAAAGGACACATCTAACCACTTCTAACCACTTTTGACATGACATGATCATTAGCTAAGTGGCCCACAATTGTACATCTCCTAATGTGCCCTCTACCCCCGACTGTCCTTTGGAATTGAGGACTACAAACCAATTGAAAAGGCTTCACTTGTACCCCTGCCCTTTTGTGGTGACCTGCCTGCCCTTAATTTCCAGGTTGGGATGTTGATTAAGGGACAAATATTGGCCAGGACACTGGGGAGAACTCCCTTGCCCTTCATAAGACCATAAGACCATAAGACATAGGAGCAGAAATTAGGCCATTCGGCCCATCGAGTCTGCTCCGCCATTCAATCATGGCTGATAAGTTTCTCAACCCCGTTCTCCCGCCTTCTCCCCGTAACCTTTGATCCCCTTACCAATCAAGAACCTATCTATCTCGGTCTTAAATACACTCAATGACCTGGACTCCACAGCCTTCTGTGGCAATGAATTCCATAGATTCACCACTCTCTGGCTAAAGAAGTTTCTCCTCATCTCGTCCATCCATCCAAATAGTGCCATGGGATCTTTTACATCCAGCCTGAGTAGGTCGATGGGCCCTCGGTTTAATGTCTCATCTGAAAGATGGCACCTCTGACAGTGCAGCACTCCCTCAGTCTCAGTGTCACTGGAGTGTCAGCCATGATTTTTATCCTCAAGCCATGCTGGGCCAGAAAGATTATCATTTGTCTTCAGATATCCTTCACGCAGGAACAGTTGCAGAGCAGAAGTGAAAGCAGGATTTGTGATTGGCCAGACGCCTAGGGGCGGAGTTGTCCCAGATTTGCACTATTTGTGGTAGCGGGCGTGATAAACAACGTTCTACCCGCCGGCTGCAATGGTGGGTTTTCGCGCGGTATCGTCAGCTTCCCGCCTCATCGATGATGCAGCCACAGGAAACACACCATCTCGCTGGCGGGCAGCCTCTGAATCGGCCGCCACACCCTTACCTCACTACTTACCCACTCTGGGTGCCACGTCTAAACTGCATCTGCACACACAGTTCTCAATGCTCGCAGCCCAGGGCTGCCCCAGTGAAGACATGGCCCCAAAAGCCAAGAAGAGTTCAGTGACCCGTCACTGGAATGCCTTTCGGAGGCCCCACCATGATGTCCTGCACCCCCCACTCTGGCCACAGGAGGTCCAACGATCTAACCACTCCGGCTTGGGAGGCGGTGGCAGTGGTGGTCAGTGCCAATGCTGAACAGAAGAGGCTGTCCATCCAGTACAGAAAGAGGATGAATTATTTCATCCATGCCACCAGGGTAAGGCAACCATCTCCTCGCTCTAAACTCACCCACTCACAAGACCATCACACACTCACTGGCATCTCACTCACTGCCAGCTCAAGGAACATCACCACTCACTCTCTCACACACACCCTCACATCTCCATCTGGCCTCATCTCCTCTGGAGACTGCCTCTTTAGCCCTCATCTTCTTGAGGCCACTTGCACAGATTAACTTGTGCCCCCACACACACCCTGGGATACCCTCCTTCCCCCGTTCAGCCCCCATCCTACAGCATCTTCCCTTGCCTGATGGCACTTCACCCCCTTTCCCCCAAGGAAGACCTGGCCCTGCAGCCATTGAAAAGCCACCCCCGCCTTACGGCTGGTCTGGTAGGTAGAGACCTGCCCGTGAGCCCCCCCTAACAGTGATGTGGTGCTGCCTGTGAAGCCTGGCGCTGATGACTGCGAGTGCTGCCCGAAGCGAGGTGGGCAAACAGACCTCAAAGTCCCGAGTGAAGTGCAGTTTGCCAGGTGCATGTTGCTCATGTACAGTTGTGGAACACATCGGTGTGCAATCATACCAACGTGTCCAAATGATTCAGCCTTGGGGGGATGACTCCAGCGAGCAGGGTTTATAATGAGGTGCTAAAGTATTGAAATGAGGTTCCCAGTGGGCAGCAACAGGAAATGCGTCCGCCATTGACGGGTGGAGTGGACGATCGCAACCTGGTTTGACAACGATGTATTGTCCGCTCACGCCCGTCGTGACGCCCGACGCCAACGGGACCGGACAGTTCTGCCTTAGTCAAAGAGTTTAGGCAGGCTGGGAACTAGCAAGGGGAAGGAGGGTCCAAAGTAGAGAGCAGAGATAACTGAATTACATAGAATTAGATAAAATATACAACATGGACAGAGGTCCAGGTCACTGTCTGCCCATTGGTGGCCATCCCTTCAGCTGCCTGGACCCTGAGTTCGAGAATTCCCTCCCTGCAGCTCTCCGCCTCTCTCCCTCTCTTTCCTTGTCTAAGACGCTACTTAAAACCAACCTCTTCGACCGAGCTTTTGGCCACTTGTCCTAATATTTCCTTAGGTAGCTCGGTGTCATACTTTATTTAATAATGGCCCTGTGAAGTGCTTAGGGAGCGTTTCATTATGTTAACGGCGCTATATAAATCCAAGTTGTTGTTGTTGTTGAATCTGTATCCTGTAGCTCCAGGATTCCAAAGGCAGAAGTCTGTAAGATGCCCTTTCCAATGCCTCCTTGTCTATTGTGAATGGTACAGGAAACAGCTACACTCTCGATATATTTAAACCACTTGTGGCCCAGTAGCCTAATGCTCCTTGCATTATTAAACGGTCACCGTCCTTTCTCCGCTAGTGTTTATGCCCATTCTTGTTTCTGTATAGTCAGGCCCAAAAATTGGGATTAAGTTCCAGTAAATGTAAGGCATGTCACAATGAACACTTCCTGTCTTCAAAGCCTACAGTTTTAGCCTCCTTAGTTTTGGAAAGATGTACTTGCATTGGAAGCAGCTCGGGTTGATTCCTGGCATGAAGGGGGTTGCCTTATGAGGAAAGGTTGAGAAGGTTGGGCCTATATGCATTGGTGTTCAGAAGAATGAGAGGTGACCTTATAAAAGTATATACGATTCTGAGGGGGCTTGACAGGGTAGATGCTGAGAGTATGTTTCCTCTCGTGGGGGAATCTAGAACTAGGGGCCACAGTTTAAAGATAAGGGGTCTCCCATTTATGACAGAGATGAGGAGGAATATCTTCTCTCAGAGGGTCGCTAGACTTTGGAATTCTCTTCCCCAGAGAGCAGTGGAGGCTGGGTCATTGAATATATTCAAGGCTGACTTAGACTGATTTTTGATCTACGGGGGAGCCAAGGGTCTTGGGGCATGGACAGGAAAGTGGAGTTAAGGCCACAATCAGGTCAGCCACAATCTTATTGAATGGCGGAGAAGGCTTGATGGGCCGAATGACCTACTCCTGCTCCTACTTCGTATGTTCATAGTATTATAAATTCAAAATCTTCATAAATGTCATCCCTCCAACTCTCCACGATCCTCCAACCCACAGTTGCCCCCTGTGTCCTCTGACTCCTTTGCGTTCTACCTCAATGCATTCCCCCCGCCACAGCTGTGTTTAAGCTCACCTTAGCGATGAATTTGCCATTCGCTGGTTAACAAAGTACGGGCAGGGTTTTGGGAGGGGGGTGGTGATCTAAACTGGGATTCCTGTAGAATGTGGTCGATTGGAGGCTAAGACCAGCCAAGAAAGCCTTACAATGCCCGTCTTCCCTTTTCCTGTGGGATACGCGCTCTACCTAGTGCCCATCCCATAATAAGACCATAAGACACAGGAGCAGAAATAAGGCCATTCGGCCCATCGAGTCTGCTCCGCCATTCAATCATGGCTGATAAGTTCCTCAACCCCATTCTCCCGCCTTCTCTCCGTAACCTTTGACCCCCTTACCAGTCAAGAACCTATCTATCTCGGTCTTAAATACACCCCTCAGGGAGCAGTGATTGTCAACCTTCTCACCCAAGAGACTGATTGAATCCCCCCCACTTTAAAAATTAACAAAGAAAGACTCGAATTTCTATCACATCTTGCACAGCCTCAGGACATCCCAAAGCATTTTAGAGCCTTTGAAGTGCTCTTGAAGTGTACTCACTGTTGTAATGTAGCAAATGTGGCAGCCAATTTGCACACAGCAAGATCCCAAAACAGCAATTTCATCATGACCAGTTGATCTTTTTTAATGATGTCGATGGAGGGATCAATATTGGCTGGAACACCAGGAGAACTCCTCTGCTCTCCTTCAAATGATAATTGGACCTTGAGAGGGCAGACAATACCTCACACAGTCGCATCTAAAGAACGCTGCCTACGACAGGGTACATCTTCAGAACTGCACTGGGAGTGTCAGGCAAGACACTCAAGTCTCTGGGGTGGGACTTGAACCCACAGCCAACCAACTCAAGAGCTGGAGAGCTACCAACTGAGCCACAGCTGACACAGTGATGAGACTATACAACAGGCCGAAGCCCATGAGGTGGGTTTCTATCAAGCACCAGAGAGAAAACTCAGTCAGCAATAGGACCACCCATCGTGTGTTTTAAAAGCACAAACGGTTGCAAAGAAAGAGAGACTTGCATTTAAGTAGTGCCTTTCGCAACCTCAGGACATCCCAAAGCACTTTCTAACGCTTCAGAAGTGTAGTCATCGTGGTAATGTAGGAAAATTACGAGATGGGGCCTTGTTAGACTTTAAAAAGAACGTTCAGAAGTAGCAACATCATTTCCCATGGCAACCCCTTCATTCCAAATAAAGACTAACAGGCCAAAGCTGAAGGCTCCAGCCACTGAACTTGGGATATGAAAAGCCTGTTCCAATGTCTGACCTGATTAACGACACTTGGCCCGATCCAGTCCCCCTATTGTCCTAAAAGCTGCCTGGATAAGGCAGAATACGCAAAAAAAAAAAGTAATTTCTCAATCGTCGTTGCGTGATGTGGTTCCCCAGCCAGCAGTCTCTCCCTTCACACTAAATCTGTTCCAACATCAGCTGCAGACAATGCAATTTCCCCTGAACGCGTTTGGAAAGCTTTTCATGCAGAACTTTTGTGGCAGTTTAAATACGATCATTGTGCAGTTAAAAAGTACTATAATTGACTTGACTACATACCAGCCTGAATATCAGAGCTGTATATTTCTACTCAGGCAATAGCAGAGCCAGTTAAGGAGCAACAGAGACAGTCAAAGAACTTCTGGCAAAGGCTTCCTTAACCATCAGAATGTAAGCCTTTTATTGTTAGACATATTTGCCCAATTGTCACCATGTGGGGGGCAGAGCCTGAAGGGAAGTTCCCCAGGGTGCTGCAAATGTGGTAAATAATAAAGAACAGTGACATTATAATTACATTATTACACTGTTGTGAATGTTGATTACCCACATTATAGACCCTGGTGCCCACTGGTCACAGGAGGCATCAAGCATACCAATGGTTCACGCATTCCCATCCCTCTCCAGGGACAACTGGGCACAGTTAAGACAGTGGAAGAGGAGCAGGTAGTCAGGGCACACTCCCCTCCCACCCTCCAACTCCCCCACCGCCCCATCCTGAACCTGTCACTTGCTGTTTAAGTGAGCTCTTTCCTATTGGCTTGGTGGGTGGCACTCAGGTCTCTGAGTCAGGAAGTCTCGAGGGACTTGAGCACAAAAAATCTAGGGGGCACCTGAGGGGGTTGAGATGTTAAAACCAACCAGACCTCCCAGGTAGTCATAAAAGACCCAGTGACACTATTACAGGGAAGAGCTGGGGAGTTCTCCTTGGTGTGCTGGCCGATGTTTATCCCTGGACCAGCGTCTTTAAAACAGATTTTCTTGTTATCAACGCAATGCTGTTTGCAAATAGTCGTTTGGTAGTACAAAACTTGAGTTTGATTGGTAGAGGCGTTGCAATGGAGAATGAACCAATGATGGTGACTGACAATTAACTGCCAAGCATTGTTTGAAATTTAAACCAGGCAGCTTGACCCTGATTGGTCAAGGCATTGCCCTGAGGATTGAGTCAGCAAATGGCTGTCATTTATTTTGTTTAGCTGAAACGGGCACAATGCATGTACGTGTTGTACCTGTCTGCAAAGAACAGGGCCTGTGTATTATTATGTGTCTCTACCAATCAGAGCCCACTTGCCGACCAATCAGCACTCTCTTCTCATACAGTATAAATTGTTGTTTTCCCCTTATATTGATATTCTTGCAAAGCATTCTGATAAGTGCAAGACGAAAAACTTCAACTCGTCTCTTTTTTCAGCAATACATTGCTGTTTGTGGGAGCTTGCTATGCACAAATTGGCTGCTGTGCTTCCTACATTACAACAGTGACTACACTTCAAAAGTACTTGATCGGCTAGAAGGTGCTTTGGGATGCTCTGAGGTTGTCTATAAATGCTTGTCTTCCTCTCTATCCTAGAGAGACTGCATTAGTCCATTTGCTACGCTCAAAATCCAATATTGACATGAAACATATTGTACGACAGCGTTGTACAGTGTGACTGGCCTGTACAGACCATCAACAGAGGAAAGCAGACGAACTAATAAAATAAGGAATGATGTGTGGGCGAGGCAGTGAGAGGAGGTGTATCCTGTTACCCCATTGGTAGCTTGTTAAAAAGTTGGAGCAGTTCTAAAACTTAGGACATTATCTTAAATGTGAAACCGAACAGGAATGTAAGTGCTTCCTCCGTGAGTTGTAGCCAGGCACAACAAAACCAACAATTAGTAATGTGCTGGCCGTGGCCTGGAAGCATATGTTGTGAGTTAATGAGGAACGTTGGTCTTAAGCGGTTGGAGCAACTGCACCTCTGTGCTCTTCCATGAAGCCTAATTTAAATAATCATTTGGCTGCACAGAACTTGAGTGTCACTGAAAAAAGAGACACGTTGAAGCTTTTCATCTTGCACTCATCAGGACATTCGTAAGAATACCAAATGTAAAGGGAACAACAATTTATACTTCATGACAAGAGAGTGCTGATTGATTGGAAAGTGGACTCTGATTGGTGGAGGCACCAGTTAATGCACTGAACCCATGACCATTACCATCTAGAAGGACAAAGGCAGCAGATAGATGGGAACACCACCACCTGGAAGTTCCCCTCCAAGCCACTCACCTCCTGACTTGGAAATATATCGCCGTTTCTTCACTGTCGCTGGGTCAAAAGCCTGGAAATCCCTCTCTAACAGCACGCTGGGTATACCTACACCACATGGACTTCAGCGGTCCAAGAAGGCAGCTCACCACCACCTTCTCAAGGGCAATAAACGCTGACCCAGCCAATGACGCCATGAGCAGATTAAAAAAAAGCTGATGACTGACAGGTAACTGCTAAGCTTTGTTTGAATTCAAACCAGGCAGGTTGACTCTGATTGGTCAAGGCATTGCCCTGGGGAATGAGCCAGAGAATGGCTGTCACCTATTTTGTTTTGCAAAACCTAATTTGTTTCATTGCCTTTCACATTGAGGAAATTGAGGAAAAACATTCTGGGCCAGTAATGCAGAAAAAGTCTTGAGTGTTAGTTGGGCAACTGTGCGGATGGAGCCTTCCTATAGCACAGCCGGGTGTCTTGTTAGGTAGTGTTAAGACAAGAGACATTCTAGACTGTTCTTGCAGTCCACTGCTTTGGATACCCGGTCCTCTCTAAAAAAGGTGTCATCTCCTTAATGCCAAATGGAATTCCTTGCAAGTCAAGGACTAACAAGGCAGTCAAGGTTTCCCCCCCTCCCCTTATTAGCTCTAGTTCTTTTTTAACCTGTCCCTGGTGTTTAGTCTGAGGGAGCTAAGGAATTATCTGGGCACGATGCTCCAAGCTTGACAATTTTTTTCTTGCCCGTTTGTTTTATGATTATTTTTTCCCTGCAGTTAATTGGGCAAGTCTACCTTAGCATTGTTCACGGTCAATTAGGGGTATAGCTGGTTCATGGCAATAAAGGAGGCTGAATGGCCTCCTCCTGTTCCTATATTCCTCTGCTTGACTCCCTCCTCCTTTCCACGGCTCAGGGAGGTGCTGGCAGTACCCTCACCTCTGTTGCAAGGCTAGCAACATAGTGCAGTAACCTTGGCTGTATAGCCAAATGTGGAAGCCAATTTCTACACAGAAAGCTTTCATAAAAATGAAACACTAGTTTATCTTTCTTATTGGTATTGATTGGGGGGGGGGCGGGGTAAGTGTTTACAAGATCACAAGATAGTTATGGAAGAGGAAGACCATTTGATCTATCTTAATTCATCCATCAAGCAAACTTCGAAATAAGGCAAGTGACTGCATTACAGGGCTACTTGCTAATCTACCATGTTTGAAAGGAGACAAACTATTGTCTGTACCTCCATACAATAACAACAATCTGCATTTATATAACACCATTATCAAAGTTGTGCCGCAGCGTATTCAAACATAAGGAGATATTGGGACAGGTAACCAAAACGCTTGGTCAAGGAGGTAGGCTTTAAGATAAAACCAGAAAGTGCTGGGAAAACTCAGCAGGTCTGGCAGCAACTGTGGAGAGAGAAACGGAGGTAAGGTTCTGAGTCTGTATGACTCTCCTTCGGAACTAGAGAGAGGTAGAAATGTGATGAGTTTTATGCTGTTGTAAAAGTGGAGAGGTGGAGCGATATAGAAGGTTAGAGGTAGGTTGGAGGGCAGGAGAGATTAAATGACAAAGATGTCATGGAACACAAGACAAAGAGAGTGGTAATGATAGTATTAAAGACTAATGCATTGGTCCAGAGTAGGTGTTAATAGCAGAATAAAAGTCAGCACTGTCTGAAAGCAAAAACATGAGAACAAGATACATACTGGCACTTGGGGCAAGAAAGTTCAAAATGGATGACAGAGTTCATGGTCTGAAGTTGTTGAACTCAGGTCCAGAAGGCTGTAAAGTGCCTAACTGGAAGATGAGGTGTTGTTCCTCCAGATTGCATTGGGCTAGACTAGAACATTGCAGCAGGCTGAGGACAGAAATGTGAGCATGAGGGCAAGATGGTGAATTGAGATGGCAAGAAACAGGAAAGTCAGGGTCATGCTTGCGGACTGAGTGCACATGTTCCACAAAGCAGTCATCCAGTCTGCATTTAGTCTCCCCAATGCAGAGAAGACTGCATTGTGAGCAGCGAACGCAGCAGACTAAATTGAAAGAAATGCAAGTGAATCGCTGCTTCACCTGGAAAGAGTGTTTGGGGCCTTGGACGGTGAGGAGGGAGAAGGTAAAAGCGGCAGGTGTTACACCTTCTGCGATTGCATGGGAAGGTGCCGTGGGGAGGGGTGAGGTGTTGGGGACGATGGAGGAGTGGACCAGGGTATAATGGAGGGAGCAGTCCCTTCAGAGTTCTCACAGGCGAGGTGACAGGAAGATAGGTAGGGTAAATGAGAGGTAGGTTTTAAGGATTGTTTTAAAGAGGGGAGGGGAGTAAGGAGGGAAACACCAGAGTTTAGGGCCTAGGCAGCTAAAGGAATGGTTGTCAGTGATAGAATGATGGAATTTGAGGGCAGTCAAGATGACAGAATTGGAGGAGTGCAGAGATCTTGAAGGATTGAGGGGAAGACGATCATAGGTAGAGTGAGCGAGGTGAGGTGCCAGAGGGGTTCTAACAGAAGGGGCAGTCCTACTCACTGCTGATAAACTTCCCCCGGCAGTGAGGCAGCCTCATGGAGCTATCCTGCTATTTTGTTGGCTCTTTGTCTGTCTTCTCTCTTCCTGTCATCAGACCGGTCTGGTAACATTCAGTCCAAGGAAGAGAATTGCCCAATGGTGGTGCTGCTAACCCAAAGCCACACCATTCAGAGGGAGCTGCCAGCAACCTGGTGTTGTAACATGCCTTTAAGGGATTGCAGCATGACATCACTAGAAAGGAAGTGCGTCATGCGGTCCAATTTTAGATTCACTTTTGCTTTTCAGCAAAGCTCACACACACACACACACACACACACACACACCACTGATGCTTTATGAGCTTAATACCTCTGTATAAATGTTCCCATGCGCCTAATCTCAATAAATGAACCCCCAAGCATTTGCACAATCCCGCCTAAGTGATTGGTGTCTTTAATATCATTATCACACATCCGACACCTGGATCTATGCCTTGTATTAGATTACCGTTGGCTAAGTATACAATGTCCCATCAGTTGATTTCCCTCCCTGCTGTGATGCCCTTCTCCCACAGTGTGTGCACTTCTGCTAGTGTCTGCTCCAAGTGGGAATGCGGGTAGTCAGGTGCGTAGACCCAAGTGTTGTTTCTTTGGCTTCTCCTTACTTTACAGAGATTTAGCCCAGAATTTGCCACCTAAGTGAAGATGCGATTAATGGCACTCGCCATTATTTACCTAAACCATCCAGCAGCACGTGGCGTGCAAGAGGTACCTTATGAATTGCAAATTGCCACAAATCGCTTAGCAATTTATAGGATCCTCTGTTGGCCTTGCAAAAATAACTCGCCCTCGACCTCACTCTGACTTCCATGAAGTTCAGCGTTTGAAAATTAATTGCTCATTAAACCCACTGCAAAATGTTCAAATTGGCACTTAACAACTTATCGATCCTTATATTTCAGCACCACCCCCTCTCCCTCCAAAAAAACACCCCCAAAAAGTTTGTTTCTTCTCTCGAAATGAATTCATCCCCATGAGGAAACTTTGTGGGCTAACAAGAAAATGATGTGTTTTACACAAAGGCTTATCCTGGACACCACTGTCCCTCAAAAGGTAAAAGTAAATGCAGCAATTGCATGTGAAATGCAGCAGTTGCAGTGTGAAATGCACACAACACTCATGGTGTTGGCACACTCCCTTGGCTCCAATTGCATTAGAAACAAATGCAGGAAAAAAAGCTGTTCGAAATTTTGGCTCGTAAACTGTGTCCCTGCTTGGTAATTGTGCCCCTGTCTGTTAACTGTATCCCTGTCTGTTAACTGTACCCCTGTCTGTTAACTGTATCCCTGTCTGTTAACTGTGCCGCTGTCCGTTAACTGTGCCGCTGTCTGTTAACTGTACCCCTGTCTGTTAACTGTACCCCTGTCTGTTAACTGTATCCCTGTCTGTTAACTGTGCCGCTGTCTGTTAACTGTATTCCTGTCCGTTAACTGTACCACTGTCTGTTAACTGTGCCGCTGTCTGTTAACTGTACCCCTGTCTGTTAACTGTACCCCTGTCTGTTAACTGTAACCCTGCCCGTTAACTGTGCCGCTGTCTGTTAACTGTATCCCTGTCCGTTAACTGTGCCGCTGTCTGTTAACTGTACCCCTGTCTGTTAACTGTAACCCTGTCCGTTAACTGTGCCGCTGTCTGTTAACTGTGCCGTTGTCTGTTAACTGTACCCCTGTCTGCTAACTGTAGCCCTGTCTGTTAACTCTGCCACTGTCTGTTAACTGTGCCCCTGTCTGTTTACTGTACCCCTGTCTTTGAACAGTGCCTTAGTCTGCTAACTGTACCCCTGTCTGTTAGCTGTACCCCTGCCTGTTTACTGTACCCCTGCCTGTTAACAGTGCTCCTGTCTGTAATTGTGCCCCTGTCTATTAACAGGGCCCTTGTCTGTTAACTGTACCCCTGCCAGTTAAATATGCTGTGTTTCTGACATTACCACAGCGGCTACACTTCAAAAATAATTAATTGACTGTAAAGCACTTTGCGATGTCCTATGGCCATGCAAGGTGCTATATAAATGCAAGTCTTCATTTCATTTTTTGGCATAATAGAATCATAAAAGGAGGCCATTCAGCCCATTTTGCATGTGATGGCTCCAGGAGAGAACTATCCAATTAGTCCCACTCCCCTGCCCTTTCCTCACAGCCCTACAAATGTTTCTCTTTTTAGTGTTTAACCAATTCTATTTTGAAAGTTGCTATTGAACCTGCTTCCACCATCCTTTCAGGCAGCGCATTCCAGATCATAACAATTTACTGCTTGAATAAAAATCTCTCCATCTTCCCTCTGGGTTTTTCTTTCCTCTTGTTACAGATCCTCCTGTCAGTGGAATATTTCTCCTCATCTCCCCCCTGTTAAAACCCCTCATGACTTTTGAACACATTTTTATATAAACAGGCATCCATTACCCACTTTTGGCAATTCTGATGAACGGTCATCGACCTGAAACGTTAACTCTGTTTTTCTCTCCACAGATGCTGCCAGACTTGCTGAGTATTTCCAGATTTTTTTTTTTTTTGTTTTTATTTCAGATTTCCAGCTCCTGTGAAATTTTGCTTTTTTTTTTTGACTGCCGCCTACTCTGTGTTACCCCTTTCTTTCTCATCCCTCTCTCCTTCCCGTCTTTTTTCTCCTCACCTCTCTGTCCATCTTGTCCTCTACATTATGTCCTCTGATATTCGCTCCTTCCTCGCTAATCTTCACTTCATCTTACCGGGCTTACAGCCTGAGGAAGTGGACTCTGTAACTATCGTTACCTCTCAGTGCTACAGGCCAACCGCCAGTGTAGTACGGAGGTGGTTCTGGTGCTGGATAGCAACTATACGCCATTAAGTTTAACGACGAGCTCTAGTGGGAAGCAGATTCAGTGGTGACTTTCGACAGGGAATTGTAATTTGCAGGGGCTATGGGCAAGGAACAGGGAGGGTGGCCTTTTTGGGCAAGGAAGCCAACATGGGTGCAATGGGCACCTCCCCTTAAAATCAATTCCGCCCTACACATCCCTTCCCCCAACTGACAGAGGACCTACTCAAAGTGAATTCCCCAAATAGCTGCCTTGTGTAGACAATTCAGCTCTATTCAATATTGACTTGATAAACGCTGTGTTGCCATTAGCGACGGATAAGCACTTCTCCACGATAGCCCATTCACTGACACAATTGTCTCATCCACTTTCATTTCCGGTCTGCCTTTTTTGTTTGTGTGTTTGTGCTATGTATTCCACGTAAATCCCTCCCTCAGGCCCTGCCGGCTTGTTGTGTAGTCTTAGATTACAGCCTTCCTCATTCAGGCAAGCCAGTGACATCAGTTTGGGGAGTGGAATATACTTCGTACGCAGCAAGAACAGCTCATTGTGTGTGTGTGTGTGTGTGTGTGTGTGTTTGTGTGTATCTGTGTGTGCGTGCATGTCTGTGTTAAGTCTCCATGGTGATCAATATCTTGGCCAAAAGGCATTTAATTTTGTGTTAGCTATAGTAGGGAGTTGGCCAACATCAGGTAATGACTTAGGTGAGAGTAGAATGATTGGCCTTCAGCAGGAGAGCCAGGAATTCCCAGCTTATTCCTTTCATTTGTTGAAGTTACTTCCTGCGCACCATACAGGGAGCATAGGAGAAGAATTAAAAATAAGCCCGGGGAGGACAGTAAAATGCAAACCAAACCCACATCCTGTTGGAGTTTACAGTAGCCATGGCAACACCCTCAGTTTTTGTTCTTTTTTTTTAAATAACAAACTGAACTTAGGAAATGAGTATTTGAGAGATTTTGTTGTAAGGAAATGTTAAGGAGGGTTCTTTTTTTTTAATTCACTTCTTCAGTTCATTCCAGGATTGAAGGACATTTCTCAAAGCGATGAGGCAGCTGAAAATCCAAGGCAACCGGTGACCAGGATGGGCCCCACGTCCCCCACCTGAATCTCTAGTGTTGACATTGGTGAAGTTGGTGTGGGGGGGTTAGGGGGAGATAGCTAAAGATACATGCCCTTCCCTGCCCCCTGCCAGGAGGTGCCTGGGCCAATGAGGAGCATCCGCTGAGTTTTTGTAATTCTGATTGGGTGCATTGCGGGAACTTTCACTGTTTGACTTCCAGCTCCCCCCCCCTTTACCCATCATCCTCGCTGCTCTCTGCCTTCCCACAGCCAATTGGAAAGGGAACAGATCCTTGGTTATCCAAATGGATTCATCTAGCCCTTTTTCCCCAATATTTCCCAAGAAGTGAACAAACTCAAGGAGAAAGGCAGGCAGTAGTGTGGGGGATATGCTTTGTTTGCTGTCTTGAGTTATTTTTAAACTGACTGGAGCTTTACATAGGCCAGCTAAGGTTGGCATATTTTCTCTCCCTAAAGGGCATTAGTGTGCCAGATGGATTTTTCCCCTAATACTCTAGTAGCTTCATGGTCATGCTTACCTGAATGAATTTAAATTTGCAAACTACCAAGGTGGGGTTTGAACACACACTCTCAAATCAATAGCCCAGACTGTGGGATCACTAATCTAGTAACAAAGCCACGATACTACATACCCCTGCCTTGCTCATGGCAGCATCCTGGAGATTAGTTTTCAACTCTTGGTGATGCTAGCATGACCTTGGAGGGTTCACAGCCCTACTTACCCTTAGGCCTTATGGATTGCTCACATGGAATTCCATACATGGGAACTCCTGCTTATTTGTGTCCGGCTTAGTTTGCATCTCTACTAGGGCACTTCCTCTGGATTGAGGACGGATGTGTTGGAAGGGCCACAATGCATTTTTGAATTTTTATTTATCCGTTCGTGGGATGTGAGCGTTTATTGCCCATCCCTAGTTGCCCTTGAGAAGGTGATGGGTGAGCTGCCTTCTTGAACCGCTGCAGTCCATGTGGTGTAGGTGCACCCACTGTGCTGTTAGGGAGGGAGTTCCAGGATTTTGACCCAGCGACAGTGAAGGAACGGCGATATATTTCCAAGTCAGGATGGTGAGTGACTTGGAGGGGAACTTCCAGGTGGTGGTGTTCCCGTGTACCTGCTGCCCTTGTCCTTCTAGATGGTAGTGGTTGCGGGTTTGGAAGATGCTGTCTAAGGAGGCTTGGTGAGTTATTCAGAGTATTTTAACACACCACAGACCAAAATTATTCAAAGATCATAAGAGATAGAAGCAGGAGTAGATCATTCAGCCTGCTCTACCATTCAAGATCATGGCTGATCTGATTGTGGTTAAACTCCACTTTACTGTCTGCCCCCATAACCCTTGACTCTCAATCAAAAACCTGTCTAACTCAGCCTTGAATATATTCAATGACCCCGCCTCCACTGCTCTCTGTGGAAGAGAGTTCCAAAGCCTAATGACCCTCTGAGAGAAGACATTCCTCCTCATCTCTGTCTTAAATGGGAGACCCCTTATCTTTAAACAGTGTCCCCTAGTTCTAGACCCCCCCCCCGCCAATCCATGAGGGGAAACATGCTCTCAGCATCTGCCCCAAGCTGCCTCAGAAGATTATAAGGGGCTAGGAGTAACACTTTGAAGGAACATGTTTCCCAAACACAGAGGAAGAGGCAGGAAAAGCTGAGCGAAGCTTCTTAAACCATGTTAGTCACTAAGTTGAATCATTTGTTACGACCAGGTGAGGAGGGACTGAATGGCTCCCCTCTTTTCCCTCTCCTCATTTGACCATAACAGGGTTTTTAATTGAAAAGAATACACTTGCCAATTCTGTAATGTTTAACCGTTTATGTGCTGTGATCATAAAAGATCCAATCGGACAGGTTTACTTGGGTTTGACAAAGGAAGAGGTCAGTTTTATTGTACCTGTACCTATCTGAGTAAAATAATAATATACCTGCCAACCTTCACACACACACACCACATACACACACACACATACAGATTATAGAGTGAGGAAGAATAGGTTGATCAAATTAGAGCCCATAAATAAAAGGAATATACAACCTGTGGCTCAGTGATTCTACTGGTCAGATACTCCTTCGGTGGGCTTGATGTTTCAATTTAAAGTTGTGGCTGGTTAAGTTGGTTGTTCCTCGGAGACAATGATGTTAAGCAGAATTTGAAAGGTCTCTGGACACTGTAGGTATGCCCCTGGTTGGTCTTGGTCAGCAAACAGGGCTTGAAGTTTCCCAGTGATGGTGGAGGGAAAGCAAGACTCAACAGTTTCAGCTGCTTGTCCTCGATTCCTCAGCTTCTCAGCATCAACTCTCTGCAAGAATGTCTTTTCTAAACACAATAAAAGGCAGGAATCCAAATAAGGTTGTTGCTGGTGTGTTCCAAAAGGGAGCTTGATTAGCTAATATCTACAAAGTTACATTGTCTCATGGTCCAAGCCATTAGATGTAGTGTCCTATCTCCAACGGTTGAATATCAGGTGCTTGTCTTAATGCCTTGTAATGGCACAGGAGATACCCTATCACATTCCTCAGGGGTTTATTGTCTCTGCTGGGGCCATTCCAGACCCAGCATCTCCATCTCAGTGAAGTGGAATGCAGAGTGCTTAGTGATTGGGGCAGCCAGTTTTTGGCTGTGATTTCTAGTCATCGTTTTTTTCTCCTGTTGTTTTAAAAAGACTGTTCTTAAAAATTCAAGTCCAACTTTTCAGCCAGTGGATTAAAAATCACTATGTGAAGTAAGCACATCTTCTTGACAACCTCAATGAGTAATGAAACTCTAAGGGCACTCTTTGTAATCAGATATAAGAGCTGGCTACACACAGGGCTCAGGTCAGGGCTGACTCCACACTCCCTCCCTTGACCTCAGAGACAGTACATCATGGAAAATCACCAGGGAACATGCCATCATCTGCCACACGTCACAATGAATGGAGATGGTGGTCCCCAAAGGGGATCTCTTCCCCCAACTTGTTTATGATTGGCAAATCCTAACCCAGGACTGTTACATGGAATGGCATAGCAAAGATGGAGGCCATCCTGCCTGTGCTGGCCCTTTTTGAAAGAGCCATCCCATTAGTTCCGCTCCTCTGCTCTTTCCACATAATCCCGTGCGTTTTTCCGCTTTGAGTATTTATCTGGTTCCCTTTCGAAAGTAATTATCAATTCTGCTTCCACCATCTCTCAAGCATCCCAAAGTGCTCGGCAACGGACAAGTAATTTTTGAATTGCAGTCACTGCTGTGATGGCTAAATGATTGCTTTTAAGTTCAATTGATGTCAAATGTGTGCGAAAGGATGCTGTTGGATGCAAATGATGTCAAACGATGCAAATGAACGTCACTGAACACAAGTTATGTCGAATGTAGTGCAAATGAACGCTGTGGAGTAGAAATGATGTCAAATTTTGTCAACATTTTTGGGTAGGGTTGGTGTAATACAGGAAACACAGCCACCAATTTGAATACAGTCGATTCCCACCAACAACAACAGCCAATTAATCTGTTTTTAGTTACGTTGATTGTGGGATTATAGGTGAGGGCCATGGGAAGAGCTCCCCTGTTCTTCTTTGAATTCTGCCACCGATCTTTAATATCCACCTGAAGGGGTAGACAGGACATTGGATCAGCATCTCACCTGAAGACAGCATGTCCAACAGTGCAGCACCCCACAGTGGGGACCACCAATTTAGATTCTGTGCTCAAAGCCCCTGGCCTGGTCAACCCACAATCTTCAGAAATTGCCAGTGACCCCGAGCGATGGTTGAAATGCAAATTTAGCATTCCAAATCCAATAGTCCGAGGCCTATTGACAGAAAGTCCACTGAGGGCCACAAACTGAAGGAGAAACGAACTATATTTTGTCTCTGGACTGTAGTGTGGGCACTAAGTGCCCCAGAAAGACAAAGGGAAACCAGAAAATTAGCCAACTTGTGGGAACTCCCTACGTCTTTTAGCACAAGGTTAAATAACTGCATTGGCAAAGGCCTTGGGAGTTGGTTGCTAGATGTCGCTTCTGATATGGAAAGGTACTCTTGGCAGAGGCAGGAAACAGAACAGCAATAACAATTATTTTTACAACAGCAGCAAAGGTTTAAAAAAAAACTAGCCAATCTGAAATCACATGGACTATTTTAGCCATAACTTCAAATGCTTCTCAACTTTGGGACTCAAGTCAAGAATTAATGAACCGAGTCCAACTCAGTCAAACTCAATCCCACAGTGTCTGCTGTAGCTCAGTGACGTTAGCACTCAGAGTTGTGGGGGTGGAGAAGGGGGAGGGAGGCGGGGGGTGGGTGGTGACTGGTGGCTTTTGACTTCCCAGTTCATCTCGCCTGTCCCTCCTGAAAGAAACTAGAAAGGCTGGTAGGACAGCACTGAGTCTGAAGGGGAATAGGCAAAAAGCTGTCATCAGCTGATCCCAGGGTTGGGTTTCAAAGGCTGGGGGTTGTCAGAAAGTTGGGGGAAATGGTGAGTTCAGCGGCAAGAGGTCCTGAGAAAGAATGTGTCAGAGTAACAGCAGAAAATGGACGCACATCACTACTTGCATACAATATCAACGCATCAATCAAGCCCTTTGGCTCTACTTGTTGAGGAAAGTTTGGAAATATAGTTGGAAGCCAAATAGCAGATGTCGTTCATCAATGAATTCATTCAGTACAGCATGTTAACAAGAGTCAGGATATGTGACAAAAGCAAAATGCCGCAGATGCTGAAAATCTGAAATAATAACAGAAAGGGCTGGAAAAACTCAGCAGGTCTGGCAGTATCTGCAGAGAGAGAGAAACAGGGTTAACGGTTCCAGTCCAATATGACTCTTCTTCGAAATATGTGGTTTTCTAGGGTGAAGGCAGTAGTGAGAAAACACTTAATTGTCCTTTTATTTTTAGCACTGAGGAGCTTTGGTGAAGGGCCAGGTCCTTTGATCGGGATGACATCCACACTGCCAGACACCAAGAGGAGATGAGTCACCAATATGGGTTATGGGATGCCAAGCTTGCCTTTGGGAAAGGGCATTGGCTGCGGAGGGCAGTCGGGAGGAGGGCTGTTGGAGCGAAGTGTTTTGGAAAAGAATGAATAGAGTTGGAGAGAAGGACGCTCCAGGGATTCAGAAGTATAAAGTTTGCTTAGGAGTACTTGCTGTAATAACTGCAGTGCAACTGAGAGCAGTAAACGTAAAGGAATAAATGTCAACTTTATACCCACCAAAAAAAGCAGATGATTGTTGCACGTAACTCGCCGTGGGCTTGATGGCTGAAACAACGTTTACAGAGCTGGGCGAGAGATTGTACCAACGTGCAGGCCATGCATTTCACCAAGAGGAGAGGTTTCTGTTGCTTTGCTCCTTCACAGGACGTGGGTGTCACCAGCATGGCCAGCATTTGTTGCCCATCCCTAATCTTCTCCGAGAGGGATGCAGGATGTGTCGCTCGGCCTTTTCTATTAAGAGCTAACCAGGCTGCTGTGGGTCAGGAGGCACATGTAGGCCAGACCGGGTAAGGACGGCAGACTTCCTTCCCTAAAGGGCACCAGTGAACCAGTTGGGTTTTTACGGCAATCAATGATAGTTTCACAGTCACCATTACTGAGACCAGCTTTATAATTCCAGGTTCATTTACTGAAATGATTAAAATTCAATTTCTACCAGACGCTGTGGTGAGATTTGAACTCACGTCCCCAAAGCCATAACTTGGACCTCTCTGGATTACTTGTCTTGTGACCATTACTACTGTGTCATCATCTCTCCTTATACTGCGTTTTATATCATGCTTTTCATGACTGCCGGATATCTCTAAGCACTTTACAGCCAATTAAGTACTTTTGAGGTGTAGTCACTGTTGTCATGTAGGAAATGCGGCAGCCATTTTGTGCACAGCAAGCTCTCACAAGCAACAGTGTGATAATGACCAAATAACCTGGTTTTAAGTGATGCTGATTGAGGGATAAATATTGGCCAGGACACCGGGGATAACTCTTCTTTGAAATAAGGCCATGGGATCTTTTACATCGATGGGGCCTTGGTTTAATGTCTGATCCAATCGGTTGACTCTGATTGGTCAAGGCGTTGCCACGGAGAATGCCTCAGCCAATCAGCACATTTGCCAACCAATCAGCAGTCTTTGTCTTTCCTCATGCAGTATAAATTGTTACTCCTTTTGAAATTGTCAATGGGGCGGAGCTCCCTCAGTGCTACACTGGAATATCAGTTTGATTTTTACATTCAAGCCCTGGAGTGGGACCAGAACCCAGAACCTTGTGATTCCAAGGCAAGAGGACTACCAAATGAGGCATGGTTTAATGGCAAAAGCTTCATCAAAAGCAGGCCTGAAATGCAAGCTGTCACATGCAAATCCCATCTGACCTTTAAGAAATCAAGTTCTCAATGTGTCCTTCAACTTAAAGGCAGTACATTTTTCTATCATTCTCAAGAATGTGGACATCGCTGCAGGTCTAGAATTTATTGCCAACTAAGACAGAAATGATTTCTCCTCTTCTTGAAGTACTGATTGTCTTTTGATATAGCCGTATAGCTTGGTCACAGACTGGGTAAGTTTCCTTCCATTAAAGGACAATAGATAAGCATTCAAATTCTTAACTGCAATCCAACGGCTTCACAGTCATTTCCAATGCCAGATTTTTGTTTTAAACTAAAATTAACTTGTTGCTTGGTCGTACAGAACTTGAGTGTTGCTGAAAAAAGAGACGTGCTTTGAATGAATTTTGTCTTGCGCTCCTTCCGGACAGAAACAAGAATACCAAATTTCAAAGGGAACAACAATTTATATTGCCTGAGAACAGGGTGCTGATTGGTTGGCAGGTGGGCTCTGATTGGTCGAGGCATTGCCATTGGAAAACACTTTGACCGGTCAAGTCCATTTACCAACCAATCAACATCCTCTTTTCTCGTGCGTTATAAATTGTCATTCCCTCTGAAATTTGGCACTCTTGCCTCTGTCCTGATGCGTCCAAGGTGAGAAAATTCTACAACATGTCCCTCCTTTCAACAATACTGAATTTAAATTCTCCAACTGCCCAGTTTGAACTCACGCTTTACCTGGGTTTTGCTTGTCTAATAACATAACCGCCGCACCAACACAGACATTGGGAAGAAGCGAGGAGTAACGTGGATGAAGAGTTAAGTTTGTCAGTGACTAATGTTTTAAAAAAATGAGTTGAGGCGTGGGAAGTTCATATGAATGTGAAAGTTCTCTGCTGGATTGGACAGAAGGACAGAATTAGGAACTATCTTGACAGGGTGTCAGTGAGTGCCCTGAAAGTATTGCTAAAGAAAGCAATGTTTTATTCGCAAGTAAACGCAACATAAGGGTGTGTGTAAATAAAATCGATCACTAAAAGTGATAATTGAGATTCAGAACAAACCAATTTCAACTGGGCCGAATTAGGTTTATTTGGTCTGAACTGAATCACTTCAGATAGGAATATGACTTGTGTTTTCTTAAATGGGATCTACCCTCATACACACATAGGTAGGGCAAGACCCTATCTGTTTCTACGAATTGGGCCAAGTGTTGGCACCCATGGCAACAGGGGCTGATAGTCGGCCCTCTATTTGTTCCTGAATTCCAGGTACAGAATGCAGTGCTGATGCCAACACTTGCCAGTGAAACCATTTTGTCCAGTATTAACACTCAAAGTTGGCATCAAAACCCCACCAAAGAAAGTGGTTGGTTTATCCACTCCATCGGTTCGACTGCACCTGAGGGATTGTGGGATGGAAAATCGTGCATCCTATCCCAGCCCCATGTTCATTAAAATTAATCTGGCAGGAAGGGTGCGGGTGTTGTTGGGGGGGGGGGGAGGCGGGGAGGTTACGAGGGGTACACAAACCCCCGACACGCACTCCCAATCGGGAATTTAGTCGTACCTTGAAAGCACCCAAAACATTTCCCTGTGACGTAAACACTCCCGGAGATGAATTTCCACGATGGTCCTCCCCCCACAGCTCCTCTGTATAGCTTCAGCAGAATAGTGGGAGGGTTTTAAGGCTCCGACAGTTCATGTGATGGGCCGAGGGGGTTGGTAGGGGGAAATGTGCGTACAGGACAGTAGCGTCCTACTGGTTGTCAACCCAGAATTGCAGAGCCCTGTTCTACTCTCTGTGGTGGAGTTCAAACCCTGTATCCTTTCTCTCTGAACCAAGGCATGTTACCAATAGACCAAAAGCTCACTCCTAGCTTATTGCTATTAAGGTGACCTACCCTGCCCTTTCTAGTTTATATAAGGAAGTTTAGCAATGTTCACCCCACTGTCGACCATTAGAAAACGACAGACACGCAGCCCACTAGTCTACGATGGATTACTGGTGAGTTCAGTTGTTCTGTGTTTGATTATGTGAGTCTGTTTACTATTGATCCTCACTGCGTTTGATTGGTTAAGGCTGGGCGTAGACTCAGAGGAAAGTAAACAAAACTGTAGAAGTTGCTGGAAGCAAGGAGCTAAAAGCATGGGTGCAGACATTTTGTGACTGCAGAGAAATTTTAAAACACATGACCTGGCGTGTGTTATCTCTGCATTGCTCTGGGATATATAAAATATACAGCATTCACAGTCCTACAGTATCAGCCTTAATGTCCTTCAGTGCCACCGCTCTAACTGCAAAATAAGCCAACATTTATAACCCATCCCTAATTGCCCTTGAGAAGGTGGTGGTGAGCTGCCTTCTTGAACCGCTGCAGTCCATGTGGTGTAGGTACACCCACAGTGCTGTTAGGGAGGGAGTTCCAGGATTTTGACCCAGCGATAGTGAAGGAACGGCCGATATATTTCCAAGTCAGGATGGTGAGTGACTTGGAGGGGAACTTCCAGGTGGTGGTGTTCCCATCTATCTGCTGCCCTTGTCCTTCTAGGTGGTAGAAGTCGTGGATTTGGAAGGTGCTGTCGAAGGAGCCTTGGTGAGTTGCTGCAGTGCATCTTGTAGATGGTACACACTGCAATTATATAACTGACAGAACAGTAAAATAATTGAAGTTTAGTCCCGTGTAAGTTGCAGTTTAACTGCCACAATCCCCACTCTAAGCCAGTGAATATTTTGACATTTTCAAATTCTGGCCAGTTTCTTTAAAAATAGAACCAGAAAAAAAGCCAAGGTAGAGATTTGAGAAAAGCAACTGCTTAAAAATCCGGACAGAACAGCGTTAACAGAGTTAAGGGTGAGTAGGTGAAGTTGTCACATCCTGCCTGAGCCTTGCTTAGTCTATGATCTAATGCTTGTTTACTGAGGGTGAGTATCTAATGTCTCATTTTGCCTCAATCCAATTTGCCGATTATGTTCTCCTTTCAACTCCTCATCCCTCCATTTCCTTCTCCTCTCCTCCCCATCCCTCCTTTACTTTACCTCCCCTGTCCTGTCCTGTCCTCCTCCCTATTCTTCCCTACCCAGTCCTCTCCTCTCCTCTCCCCACTCCTCTCCTTCCATCCCCCCTTCTCTCCTCTCCCCTCTCCACCTCTCTCTCCTTTCTACCCCTCCCCTCTCCATTCCCTCTTCTCTCTACTCTACCCCCTCCCCTCCCCTCCCCTCCCCTCCCCTCCCCTCCCCTCCCCTCCCCTCCCCTCCCCTCCCCTCCCCTCCCCTCCCCTCTCGGTGAAGGGAAGGCCACAATCTACCTTCCAATTTCCTGGAGCTGATGGTGAACTGTAAAGCTCCTCCCCTGGTGGATTCAGCCTATCTGAGTTGGGGGAGGGGAATGGAAATGAAGGATAAGGTGCGGCCCTCAACATTACTAATAAACGAGTCTTGTTTAATTCCGAGGGGAGGTGGTAGCAAAGTGGCATTGTCGCTGGGCTAGTAATCCAGAGACCCAGGGTAACGGTCTGGGGACCTAGGTCTGGATTCATATCCCACTATGGCAGATAGTGAATCCAATAAAAACCTGGAATTAAGAAGTATAAGGATAACCAATGACCATGAAACCATTGTACAAACCCATCTGGTTCACAAATGCCCTTTAGGGAGGGAAATCTGCTGTCCTTACCTGGTCTGGCCTCCACATGACTCCAGACCCACAGCAATGTGGTTGGCTCTTAACTGCTCCCTGATGGTCAATAATGCTGGTCCAGTGAGTCACCCCCACATTCAATGAATAATAAAAAAAAAATTCTATTTGAAAATGTGCCTCAACAACATTTCACCGGTTTCTAAGCTGTTGACTCTTGACCCAGTAAGAGCAGCAGCCCTCACCCACACTCACCTATCCAATGTCAACAAGCTTCCTCTTACACAGATATGAAAGCTCCTTCACCTATGGATCCACTGGATCCCATTAATCGGTGGAGCACAACCTTTGCCGAACACTTCTGATTCAATGGCACTAACCGAAGTAGCCATTTTGGAGGATGGTGCCCTGCTCCCCTCCCTTCTGTCTGCACCCCCTCCGGGGGTGGTGGGAGCAAAAGATCTCACGGTACTATTCCAAAGAGGGGAATTATCCCTAGTGTCCTGGTCAATATTTATCACTAGAAACATTAGCTGGTCATTATCACGTTGCTGTTTGTGGGAGCTTGCTGTGCACAAATTGGCTGCTGCATTTCCTACATAGTAACAGTGTCTACACTTCAAATGTATTTCATTGGCTGTGAAGCATGTCTTGAGGTTGGTGAAAGGTGTTATGTAAATGTAAGTCTTTCTTTCTCTCCTGGGGGTGGTAACACGGTCAATGGCCTGAATTTTACCCTTGGCGGGCGCAATGATCGGTGGGCCCGGGAGCGCTAAGGACGGTGATCAGCCCCCGGCTGCGATTTCACACCGGTTGACCAATTAACGGGCAGCCAGCGTGAAACGCGCGCTGAAATACGTGATGGCGGGAAGAGGGCGGGCGATGATGTCACTGCGAGCGTGGGTGAGGGCTGCGAGGGAGAGGTCCCCAAGGGAAGACAGCTGCCCCAGGGAGCTGCAGACCTGCAAACGATTAAAATAAAGGCTTAAAAAGCTGCCAGGAAATGTCCGTGCGTCACAATCAAGCACCCGAAAATATACCTAACGAACACGCTGGTCCACAGATACTTATTTTGTTTCATAACAGAGATTTCGTCCAGCCTTCGGATGAGTTTCGATGAAAAATGCGAAGTCCTCCTGGTTGATTTGCCCCGTCTGCCAACCGTTAGAAAAATCGGAGATGGTTGTGCCTAATTTCCCTCCTAATTGTCGGCGTGTGTGCTTCCGACTTTAGTGCATGCTGGCCGAGCGAAATTTCGCGAGTGCGCGATGATGTCGGGACGCTCGCCTGACATCGTCTCGCAGGATTGTACCCGCGATCGGGTCGGGCGGGTGCCTGCCCACGGGGTGTAAAATCCTGCCCTGTGTGTCAGCCCCGGCTCAGTCAGTAGCCCTCCTGCTGCTGAGTTGCAAGGTTTTGTGTTCAAGCCCCACTGGTTAAGCGCTGATGCTCCAGTGCAGTACTAAGGGAGCACTGCACTGCTGGAGGTGCCACATTCAGGTGAGATGCTCAACCAAGGCTCTATCTGCCCCTGCTTGGGTGTTAAAGATCCCATTGCACTAATCTGAAGGAGGCCAGGAGAGTTTGCCCTGGTGGCCTGACCAATATTTATCCCACAACCAACATCACAAAAAAGAGATTACCTGGTGCTGTTTGTGGGAGCTTGCTGTGTGCAAATTGGCTGCTGTATTTCCTGCAGCAGTGACTACACTTCACAAAGTACCTGACTGGCTGTAAAGCGCTTTGAGGTGTCCGGTGGTTGTGAAACGTGGTAGAAAATTGTGAGTCTTTCTTTATTGCTTCTTCACCTTTCTCCAAGGTGCCGTTCCTCACGCGCTGACCCTGGCCAGTCCTGGGCGGAAGAGGCTCGGAGGGGGAAGAGAGTTGCTAAGTCACAATGAGAAACAGTAACATTCATTTTCCTATCTCTAGCATTCAACCCAAATTGTACCAGCAATAGCAACCTCCCCAACTGTGTTTGTCACGTCAAATGATTGAACCTGGAACCTCTCCTGAACTGGCCAGTTCAGTTCTGTGCCCATGGAGCCACCAACAGATCTTTGAGCATCTATTGCCACAAGTAGGTATGACCGTGTAAGCTGCATTGTTAAAGAAGAAATACTTAAGGGTAGCACCCTTCAACTCCTGGGTTACTCTGTGTAGGCTATTGGGTATACCCTGGCAGCCTCCCTATGGGCTCCAGGAGGTTGACTCTCCAGGAGATACCCGAGCAGCCTGTACTCCACTGAGGGCCCTGCTGGACCAAGCATCCCTCCCCTCGATGCTGACTTCCACCCCCTGGCGATCCCGCCCCACTTACCTCTCTCCTGGCACCAGCAACCCCCCCCACCCTGCAATCCCAGCAGTGGCCACGGCTGCCCAGTGGCGCTGCTGGGGCTGAAGAGCTGCCGGCCCTCCCATTGGTCAGCAGTTCCTGGAGGCAGGCTCTTTGTCTCTGAGGAGCGGCCACAGCAGAATGACCAGCAGCTTTGCAGGCATTAGATTAAAGCCCCGTGTGTGAGGCTTGAATCCACAAGCTTCTGACCCAGAGGCTAGCAACAAACCCAATTTAGTCAATGCAGGTTGGGTAGCTTGGCAAGACGGTGTCAAAGTGGTAACGTCACTGGACCAGTAACCTAGATACTGAGGCAAAACCTCTGGGATCACAGGGTCAAATCCCACTAAGGCAGTGGGTGGAATTTAAATTAAATGCATAAGTCTGCTATTGAAAGCTGGTCACCTTGACCACGAATCGATCACCGATTGTCGTACAAACCCATCCGATTCACTGCTGCCCTTTAGGGGAAGGAATTCTGCCGTCCTTACCCGGTCTGGCCCTACACGTGACTCCAGACCCACAGCCATGTGTGGTTGACTCTGAGCTGCCCCTCTGAAATGGCCTAGCCGGCCACACAGTTCAAGGGCAATTAGGGATGGGCAACTAAATGCTGGCCTGGCCGGCGACGCCCACACCCCACGAAGGAATAAAGAAAAAGGCTCCATTACCCAATTCTGCATCCAATATTCAGTTACTACAGGGGGTAGTATCTGCTAATGCCTCTCGCTCCATCATGGGGCAGGCAGCTGCCTAGGCCTGATGCTCTGCAATTTCTTCACCTCCCTCTCCTCCAGGAGGCTCCTTAAAAACCTGCCTCTCTGACCAAGCTTCCGGCCACACACCTCATCATTTATCTCAGCGTCAAATTTTATTTGATTATGCTTCTGCGAAGCACCTTGCTGACTTAAAGGCACTATACAAATGCAAGTCGTTGCGGTGGTCACGAACCAATCAGACCGAGCATGCTCAATGAAGGCTGAATG
The DNA here is from genome assembly GCF_964194155.1 of Cetorhinus maximus. Taxonomy (NCBI): domain Eukaryota; kingdom Metazoa; phylum Chordata; class Chondrichthyes; order Lamniformes; family Cetorhinidae; genus Cetorhinus; species Cetorhinus maximus. The sequence continues at coordinate 68,095 of NW_027597345.1, forward strand.
GCCACGCTGAGGGGGGGCCTTTTGAAGGACTTGTGGTTTTAACACGTGTTCAGTGACGCCCAGGGAAGGGCTTCATTTCCCTCAGCGGCTTCCATGAATCCAGTTAACCTTTCAATGGAACTGGAGGGTATTTCGCTGAGGGGAGAGTTTGTGGCTTCTCCCCTCGCTCGTGGAAGATCGTTCCGGATGGCCCCTAAGAAGGCGAGAGGCGGGTTTCGTTTCTTTTTGGTTTTTTTTTTTGCAGTAATACCGAAAGTGAGCTGCCCGGCGAGTCTCGTCAGCGTGAGGTCAGCGAAGTAGAATATAGCTCGCTGCCCTCACCCAGCAATGATTCAGCAAGGTCACGCCAGACACCACCACAGAATTCGCAGGGTGGGGCGAGGGAAGTTGCATTACCCAGAGCTGATTGAGACACACGCTCCGGCGGTGCTGACTCGATCACGCTAACGGGCAGCGGGTGAGAATCTGCTGATGTGGTTACGTGGTGGTGTTAACCACAGCACTGAAATAGCGCCATGCTCTGTGGTGAGTTTGTGATTGAAGTGCACCTCAAACGCAGGGTGAAGACAGGAGGTTTTCTCACCCCCCCCACCACCCACCCGCCCCACCCAACTCATTCCTCCGCTTGATGCCAAGGAGAAAATATCAAAATCCTGGAGCACTGAGCTGAAGGGGTGCGACTTCAAAGCTCACCCCCAGCGTTCCCCACTCGCAGCCAGGTCGAGGAAGGGCTGGGCAGATGGCACGCTTACATCTGACGCACAGAGAGGTTGTGAAATCCAGACACCATTCATCATAAAACACAGGGAGGCTGAGTAAGCGGGTAAAACTTTGGCAGATGGTGTACAATGTGGGAAAATGTGAGGCTGTCCACTTTGGCAATAGAATAGAGAAGCAGAATATTATTTAACTGGAGAGGGAGTGAGAGAGAGAGAGAGAGAGAGAGACGGCAGAATGCTGCGGTATGGAGGGATCTGAGTGTCCTTGTACATAAATCACAAGCATGTGGGTACAGCAAGTGTTTAGGAAGGCAAGTGGAATGCTGACCTTTATTGCAAGGAGGATGGAGCATAAAAGTAGGGAAGTCTTTCCAAAGTTGTACAGGGCATTTGTAAGAGCACACCTAGAGTACTGTGCGCAGTTTTGGTCCCCTTACTTAAGGAGGGATATACTTGAATTGGAAGCAATCGAGAAGAAATGTCACTTGGCTGATTCCTGGGATGAGGGGTTTGTCTTATGAGGAAAGGTTGAGCAGGTTGGGCCTATACTCATTGGAGTTTAGATGAATGAGAGGCGACATTATTGAAACACATAAGTTTCCGAGGGGGCTTGAGAGGGTAGATGCTGAGAGGATGTTTCCTCTCGTGGGGGAATCTAGGACTAGGGGCCACAGTTTAAAGATAAGGGGTCTCCCATTTAAGACAGGGATGAGGAGAAATTTCTTCCCTCAGAGGCTCATTAGTCTTTGGAATCCTCTTCCCCAGAGAGCAGTGGAGGCTGGGCCAGTGACTATATTCAAGGCCCAGTTGGACAGGATTTTGATTGACGAGGGAGTTAAGGGTAACGGGGGCCAGGCAAGGAAGTGGAGTGATGGCCACAATCAGATCAGCCATGATCTTATTGAATGAAGGAGCAGGCTCGATGGGCCGAGTGGCCTACTCCTATTTCCTATGATCTCATTTTTACAACTCTAAGGGCAATTCCCTCAGGGAATTTATTCAGGGAGCACAGCAGAGAGTAGGCCTGCCATGTTCAGTTCCAGGCCTGTGCACAGTTGGCCAGTGTCAATTGGAACAGCTTCAGAGGTTCATTCAATGGACTCTGGTTGAATTGTGGTCCTGTGACTTAGGTTAGGTAGCCTGAGGCCTGGACTAACCCAGAAAGAGATCAAACCCCAGCAAGACCATTTGAAAATGAGAATAATCTTACTGGTGTCAGTAAAAATGCCATTAAAAACCCAACTGCTTCATCAATGTCCTCACCTAGTCTGGCCTACCCGTGACTTCGGTCCAACATCAGCATGATTGACTCGGAAGTAGCCTTTCAGGGCAACTAAGGATGGGCAATAAATGCCAGCCTTACCAGACAGGCCCACATCCTGTGAATTGGGAGTCCCCCTGTTGTCCTCGCCCTTTGGGCTGGGGGTTACACTGGGGGTTCGACGGGGTGAAGGGGGTGGAATGGAAATGGGTGCACTGGATCCTGCCCCTGCCACCCCAGCTCGGTAAATCAAGCATCGGGTGGCGGAGGAGCAGCCGTCTGGTGGGGAGGAGGCCAGTTAGAGGGGCAAAGCGGGGGGCCCCGTGGCCGGTCGGGAGTCTAGGCTAGGGCGGCGTGCGGCAGGGGGTTTCTGGCTGCAAACGGGAAGCGGGTCATCGTGACAATTTTAAAGGCCCCCCCCCTGTTTAAAGAAGCATGCAGACGCCTTGGCCAGCAGAGTCTGTTGCTACGTGCAGGCCATGTTCCTGGGGACAGGCCTTTCCTTAGGCCTCATCAGAGATGCCCGTGGAACACTCTCAAACTGCTTCACGTCCGCTGCCCGTAAAGTGCCGCGGGCAACGAGAGACTGAAGGCGGCTGGGCTGTTAACAAGTTCAACAGCTGGATATTTAGTTCTTTCAGAATGGCGGGCAGGCTGCCAATTTCTGTGCCCACTTGCCTTCCGTAATTTCGGGAGGCTGGCGGGAAGACGTTGTATTGCCAACGTCATCGCGGCTGATTTTTATCTTCACGCGGACGGGCAGCCTGCCTGACGTACTAACCTAAAATCCAGGGAACCTATGCATCCTGCTCAATGTGAAGGCTGGGGGAGGAGATAATTGACCCACCCCACCCCCCCACCTCTATATGTTTGTGTAGCTTGCTGACTGGTGTTGAGAGACCCAAACCTACCTTGTCGCCAGGCGGAGCTCGGTAGCTACAAGTCCCGATGTGCCCTGGGGTTTTCAGTACATGTGTGGATCAGGAGCGAGCTACGCATGTGCAGTCCAGCGTTTTAGAGATCCACAGGCCGGGGACCAGTGCCCGGTGCACTTGTGTGTGGGGGGGGTTTGGGGGGAGAAATTACACAAAAACCCAATCATGGAACCCAGGAGTAGGCCAGCCACTCAGGCCAGGGGACAGAGAGAAGGGACAGGGAGAGGTCCCAAAGAGGAAAGCCAGGGAGAGGGTACAGAGAGAGGTCCTAGAGAGGGGGAGAGAGAGGGAGAGAGAGAGAGAGAGAACCGAGGAAGGAGCCACCAGGAGGAGAAGACCATGGGCAGGAACCACAGAGGAACAGCAAAAGGTCTGCAGTCAGCGGGCTTCAAGTAGTGAGGGCTCGAGAAACGTCCTGGAGGGTGAAAGGGCAGCAGAAGGTCAGTTACTCTGTGCCCTGGACCGTTGGGGCAAAGGTAACCCTTTGGGGCAGTTGTATTCTGCTTGTTGTGGCCGGAGAGCTGAAGTTGTGCTTGTGAGTTGGTGCTGGAGCGCAGACTCGAGGATCCAAGGGGAACATGGTCTCGGGAGATGAGGTTGAAACCCTAGGAGGTGAGCAATTGTTGAGGCAGTCCCAAGTCGGAGCGGTTTTGAGGGAATTCAGAGACTTAATCTTTGAAAGTGAAAATCCCTGGTGAGGGAGACAGAGTTTTAATGAGATTGTGTAACTCACAGTGGACACTGACACCTGGGTGGACTGCAGAGAAATCCATGGGATCTGTTTTGGTCGCATTTGCCATTCATTGTGCAGTGTGGTTTGTTCATGACTCACCTGTTAATTCTCATGTTAATTCTGAATATCAGTGTAAGAGATGGATATCGTAAGTTATTATGCTTTTCTGACTTGGTATCATAAAGTTTATTTTGTTTGATTAAAACCGTGGCATCTTGTGACTTTATTCTCTGAGTAAGTACCTGGGATCTCAAACTTTGTCAACTTTAAACCAAAAGTTATTGGTCCCTAGCTGGACCGTACCAAAAATTTGGGGATCTGGTCCAGGGTCACAACACTGGGTTACTAATGGATAGGGGGCACTGAGATTGGGTACAGAGAGCTAATGAAGTGAACAGAAAAGAGCCAATATTCTGGGGGCCAGAGGGGAGAAATTTAATGAGAAAGAAATGCCTACTTTTAATGGGATAAAGTTAAAGGCAGATGAAAGAGATAGAATTGTAGATGCCTGTAGCAAAGAAGGAAGCCATTCAGCCCATTGTGGCTCTGCCAGATCATTGAAAGAGCTATCTGGTTAGCTACTCTCCTGCTCTATCTGGTATCCTTGAATTTTTTTTATTTATTTTTTTTGCTTTTTCAAGAATTTGTCCAATTCTCTTTTTGAAAGTTATTATTGGACCTGCTTCCACCGCCCTTTCAGGCAGCGCGTTCCAGATCACAACAAATTGCTGCGTAAAGAGATTTCACCTCACGTTGCCCCTGATATTTTTAATCACTTATTTTTAACCTGTGTCCTCTGTTTGCTGAACCTCCCGTCACTGGTAACAATATTTATTCCATCAGAACTCTTTGTACTTTTGAGCACCGCTATTATGCCTCAGTCATACGGGGCATTGGTGAGTTTGCACCTCGAATACTGTGTGTGCAGTTTTGGTCTCCTTATTTGAGGAAGGATGTAAATGCATTGGAGGTGGTTCAGGGGAGGTTTACTAGATTGATGCCTGGAATGAGTGGGTTGTCTTATGAGGAAAGGTTGGACAGACTGGGCTTGTTTCCACTGGAGTTTAGAAGAGTGAGGGGTGATTTGATTGGAGTATATAAGATCCTGAACGGCCTTGACAAGGAGGATGTGGAAAGGATGTTTCCTCTTGTGGGTGAGTCCAGAGCTAATGGGGCACTGTTTTAAAATTAAGGGTCGCCCTTTTAGGACAGAGATGAGGAGAATTTTTTCTCTCTCAGAGGGTTGTGCAACTTTGGAATTCTCTGCCTCAGAAGGTGGTGGAGGCGGGGTCATTGAATATTTTTAAGGCAGAGGTAGATAGATTCTTGTTAGGCAAGGGAATCAAAGGTTATCGGGGTCAGATGCGAATGTGGAAATCGAAACACAAGAAGATCAGCCATGATCTTATTGAATGGCGGAGCAGGCTCGAGGGGCCGAATGGTCTACTCCTGCTCCTATTCCTTATGTTCTAACTCTCCCCTTAACTTCCTCAGCTCCACGGAGAACAGCTCGAGCTTCTCGAGTGACCCCAGATAATGGGCGGATTGCGTAAGGGTTAATCCAGGCCGTTTCTCTGTTGGCTTTTCCTCAATGCTGATAAATCGTCATGCTCAGCCAGCACAGACGGACATGAAGCTACTTAAGGAAGTTATTGCGGGTAGTTACTTCCCTTCTCTCTGCATTTGAGTCACGCACCTTATATGCCAGATGGCACAGACCTGCATGCATGAGGGATGAACTGGGGCAGGGGTGTGTGTATGTACCCAGTTATCGTGCAAGTTCTCCTTTAGTACCTTCCAAGTCATGGGTATGAAGGGTGGTTGGGGGATCGGGGTTGGGGCGGGGGGTGGTTAGTGAGTGATGCGGTACGATTATCCTAATCTGCTGGGCAAAAAACCCACAAAGTTGGGTGAAACACTGGTTTTCACATCCACTCTCATATCGACTTTCGTAGAGTGAACCTGGGTGGGCTGTAAAATCAGCATTGCTCCCATCCTTGCTCTCTTCCCAATTGGGTTCCTTGGCTTAAAACTCGCCCCTCAGCGACTCCAGCTAAGGGATAGCTCAAACCGAGGACCTCTTTATAAAAAGTTTGGTTTGACCATAGAGATTGGAAATTGCCTCTGCAGCTCATTGTTAGTTTCAGCTGCGTCCTATCCGGTCATGAATAAGATGTGTAACATGTCCCAGAATCAGCATCTGTACCTGTGGGCACACTTTCACCAGTATCACCCCTCGTCAGGCACCGGTGATGCCTCAGTTGCCAAAGGCACTGATTAACCAAGCTCTACGGGGCAATATTCACTCAACCTCTAGTCTGTGCCCAGCAGCAAGTAAAGACTTGCATTCAAATAGCGCCTTTCACCACCTCGGGGCTTCTCATAGCACTTTACAGCCCCCTGAATTACTTTTGAAGTGTAGTCACTGTTGTAATGTAGGAAATACGGCAGCCAATTTGCCCACAGCAAGCTCCCACCAAGCAGCAATGTGATAATGACCAGATGATCTGTTTTTGTCATATTGACTGAGTGATAGCCATCGGCTGGGGAAAACTCCCCCTGTCTTCTTTGAAATCATGCCATGGAACCTTTTATGTCCACCTGAGATGGCAGGCGGGGCCTTGATTTAACATTTCGTCTAAAAGGTGGTGTCTCTGACAGTGTAGCACCCCCTCAGTGCTGCACTGGACAGCCAGCCTGGATTTCCGTGCTCAAGCCTGAGGAGTGGGCTGGTTGCAACCGGAGAGACCCGTTGCCTCGGCCCCACTGAGCTAAGGAAACAGGAGCAAGGCCACCCAGTCGCTCGAGTCTGTTCACCCGTTCATCGAGATGATCGCTGATCTGTAACTTAACTCCATTGACTTGCCGAGGTTCCACAGCCCCGAGTTCCCTTCCCCTTGCAATCGGCCAGTGTTCCTGCACCTCTTGCTATCCAGTGACGCCAAGTGGAATTACCACATGGGAGTCGGGGATGGCTCAGTGGGTAATGCTCTTGTCTCTGGGTAGTGGGGTTGTTGGTTTGAGCCCTACCCACCCCCCAAGACAATTGAAAATAACCATTGAGGCTGACTCTCTGGTACGCTGCTGGGAGAGTGCTGCAATGTCAGAGGCGCTGGCTTTCAGATGAGATATTAAACTGGTGACTTGTCAACCCTCATCAGGTGAAAGTAACCAATTCTGTGCTGTTAATGAGAAGATGACCTGGGTAAGAGCTCTGAAGAAGAGTCATACAAGCCCGAAGCATTAACTCTGTTTCCA
>NW_027597345.1:77500-82500 GCF_964194155.1 Cetorhinus maximus
CACAGACACACACACACACAGACACACACACACACTTACACAGACACATACACACACAGACACACACACACACTTACACAGACACACACACACACACACTTACACAGACACATACACACACACATACACTTACACAGACACACACACAACACAGACACACACACTTACACAGACACATACACACACAGACACACACACACACACACAGACACATACACACACAGACACACACACACACTTAGACACAGACACACACACATAGACTTACACAGACACATACACACACAGACACACACACTTACAGAGACACACAAACATACATTCACAAACACAAACATACACACAGACACACACTCAGACACATAGACACAGACACACACACACACACAGACTCACACACAGAATATAATGTAGAAATCTTGTCGACATCTCTTTTGAAAGCTCAGCAGACGAGTGAAGCTGCAGAAGTCAGCGATCTCCAGGTTGCTCTCGATGGGGTTAATGGTTGAAACTGTGGAGTTTTTATTGTGGTTGGCCGTTGCCAAGGCAACATGTACACATTTTGGATGTCGGTAAAGCAACATTGGGCTGTTGTCAATGCAACAACCTTCTCTGAGGGGTGGAGTAGAAAATGAGCGGCCGATTATTTGAGTTACCGTATTGTTGCATTGATAAACTGCAGCCATTGGCACCACGTGGGTGCCTTATTTGCAAAGCTAAATTTTCACTGCCTCCATGAAATAAATTATAACACATACTTTTACCTTCATTTGTGATCTTTTCCCCCCACCCTGCCCTCACTCCCCAATTCGATTCCAATTCCACTTCCCCTCCACCCTTAAAGATATACATCACCAACCAAGTCCCATCGCTCTGACACCTCGTCTAATTGAGCTCCACCATAAAGGATCTCAGTAATTGCACCATATATAAGGGCATCAGGGTACAGTGCCACGTTGTGCCCAGTTGGTGGTAGGGTTCCTCATTGAACGAAACCATCCATTACGTGGCACGACCACACAGCCCCACTCACATTCTTTTTTTAAGTTTGTTCGTGGGATGTGGGCATCGCTGGCTAGGCCACTTAACATTTCCGTGGGTCTGGAGTCACATGTAGGCCAGACCAGGTAAGGACGGCAGATTTCCTTCCCTAAAGGGGCATTAATGAACCAGTTTTACCCCCCGCCTCCTTGATAATCAGCAATGGTTTCATCAGACTTTTAATTCCAGATTTTTATTGGATTCAGATGTCACCATCTGCTACAGTGGGATTTGAACCTGGACCCCACCCCCACAACCCCCCCTCCCTCCCAGAGCATTACCCTGGGTGTCTGGAATGCTACCACCAAGTCAGCGCCTCCCCATTAACTAGACCATTAACGCATCCGTCAGGCATTCCGGTCTTAAAATGTCTCTGTAGCCCGTCCTAATTAATCCTGAGCTGAGCTGATCTTCCCCTTCTCCATCACAAAGACCGCCCCACATCTCCCTCAGACCGATGTGCTCCTGAAACCCTCAGTCAATGGCTTTGTCACCTCCAGGTGGTATCCTAAGGGCAGGAGTGTAAGATGGGATTAAAGAGCAGGAGTAGGCCATTCAGCCCTCAAGCCTGCTCCACCATTCAACCGGACCATTTCGGAAAAAAAAATGGGATGTGGGCGTCACTGGCAAGGCCAGCGTTTGTTGCCCCGTCCCTAATTGCCCTTGAACTGAGTGGCTGGGCCACACCATTTCAGAGGGGCAGTCAAGAGTCAACCATGTTGCTGTGGGCCCGGAGTCACATGTAGGCCAGACCTGGTAAGGATGGCAGATTTCCTTTCCCTAAGGAGCGTTAGAGAACCAGATGGGTTTATGTAACTATGGTTCCATGAGACGGGCTTTTTAACTCCAGACTGATTAATTGAATTTAAACTCCAGCAGTGTCTGGTGGGATTTGAACCCATGTGCCATGGAGCATGAGCTAGGCCTCTGGATTGTTACCACCACACCACCATCTCCCATTGGCTCAGCTCCTACCTCAATGCCATTTTCCAACATTATTCCCATATCCCTTGCTATCCTTAATATCTAGAAAATATCTAGATAATATCTAGAAGTACAGTATAAATAGAAATCATAGGTTTCTTTTTATTCATTCAAGGGATGTGGGCTTCACTGGCTAGGCCCAGCATTTATTGCCTCTCCCTAATTGCCCTTGAGAAGGTGGTGGTGAGCTGCCTTCTTGAACCGCTGCAGTCCCTGTGGTGTAGGTACACCCACAGTGCACCTACGGAGAAGTGGGGGTGTAGTGGTATTGATACTGGGCTAGTAATCTAGAGACCCAGGGTAAGTTCTGGGGAGCTGGGTTTGAATCCTACCACAGCAGATGGTGGAATTTGAGTCCAATAAGTATCTGGAATTAAAAGTCTAATGATGACCATAAAGCCATTGTCATAAAAACCCATCTGGTTCACAATTGCCCCTTCAGGAAGGCAGCCTGCTTTCTTTACCTGGCCTACATGTGACTCCAGACCCACAGAAATGTAGTTGACTCTTAAAAAGGGCAATTAGGGATGGGCAATAAATGCTGGCCTAGCCAGCAACACCCACATTGCATGAATGAATAACCTCTTAAAGAAGGTTTTACCATTCATTAATGAAGGAATGAAAATTGTGTTGGCTATTTGTGACTGTCGTAACTATTGACTGTTCTGCTTCATTCAAAAATCAGCACAGCCCTATCTATTTAAATACACCTGCCATCTGCCTCACTCATTTTGATTGTAAATCTCACCCTTAACCCTTTCACAGGTGACACCTATTTCCCAAGTTGACCAACAATACTCTCGCTTTGTCCCCAGTAAAATTCATTCAGCCAGATATTGCGCTGGACAGTTTCAGCGTGAAGCCTTCACCAGGAATAGCTGGAGCCTGTTTTAACAGAAGTGATTTTCAATGGGTCAACATCCATTTAACAGACTAATTCCATGTGCCTGTGTTAATGTTTTTTTTTAGCCTGGTATCCGAGCTTAATTTGGTTATTTGTCATTCTAGCTACAATACAGGAAGCGGGTTTACGTCATGCTTTTGCATGATTTGGCTGATATTCTCTGTGGTTTTGTTGGATGTTATCTCAGCACTAACACTAGGTTAGTGGACTTCACCAATAGGCCTGCAACACACACACACATACAGACACACATACAGACAAATACAGACACACACACATACACACACATACACACACACGAACACATATATACACACACATACACATACAGACACACACAAATACACAGACACACAAACACAGATACACAAGCACACACGCACACACAAAAAGACACACACATACACACACACATACAGACACATACACACACACACACACACATACAGACACACACACACATATACACACACACACACACACACATACACACACAAAATACACACACATGAACACATATATACACACACATTTACAGACACACATACAGACGCACAAACATACACACACACAAACACACGCACACACAAAGACACACACACATACAGACACACACACACACAAACATATACACACACAATCACATATACACACACATACACACACGAACACATACACACATGAACATACACGCACACAAACACATATATACATACATACACACACAAGTGCACAGACACACAAACACACACACACATAAAGACACACACACTCATATACAGACACACACGCACACACATACAGACACACACACACACACACGCGTGTGAATGCGCACATACAAGGTTCAAATAATAGCACCAAATCACAAAGTACACAAAAAATCCCTCCCAAATCCTATCCTATTCCAAACATGTCCTGGGAAAAGGTGAAAGCAACAGCTGACTTCCCCCAATTGACACTTTCTGTCTCAGTAAAGGTTGATTCAGGTGACGAATGCGATACGTGTCTGTGTGTGTGAGACAGGCTCATTGCCAGCTGCCCCTCGACTCGCGATGTCCACTCAGGATCGCGGGTCTCTGCCGTGGGTCGTCAAGGCGACCGAACAAGCCGATCCTCGACCCGCAGGTCTTCGGGCACATGGGGCAGGACGTCCCGCGAGGCAGTGGGATCCGGGGTGCAGGATTTGCCGCTGTCGTTGAGACGTTGTGACACAAAGCGCGACGCAGCTCGACGGACAAGTGGTCGCCATTTTGAATGATCGGTAGCCGAGCTCCTCCCAGTCAATGTCAATGCTGCCACCCTTCAAGGAGGGCTTCAGAGAGTCTTTGAAGTGTTTAGTTTGTGTCCCCCCCGGAACACTGGGCTCCTGACTGCTGTGAAAGGGAGTAAAATGATGGTGTGCAATGTGCCTTCCTGCAACAGCCACATCAAACACGACACATGTGAACCATCGTAAGCAGTGGGTAACATGAGTGCTGGGCGTGCCCGCTGTGTGTTCATTGCCCCACAATCCCTGCTTCGCCCCCATCGTCGTTGAAACAAGCACCAACTGGTAACCCAGTGGGAATTCAGCTTCCCTGTGGTTCCGGGGGTAGATGGTACTGAGCCATAAATGCAAGAAAGGCTGTTCCCTCAGTTTTGAGTTGGCTGGGAAGCATAAAAAGTGCAAAGAAATAGACCCTTGTGGGATTAAGGAGATCAGCCAGGACTTCTGGCGGGAAAGGCGTGTGTGGGGAGGGGCAGTGAGGATAGGGTCACAGTCGATGGTGATGCCTTTCATGGGCGAACAGCCCAAAATCCTGAGAAAAGAGAGAAAAGCACAAATAAAGGAATAAAAGATGCGCTTCCTGTGCGATTGTTGTTTCTCTACCCAAATTTAAATTATACGAGGAATAATTACGACATGAGTCACAATAGGTAGCTTTTCCGCACGCTCCCAGGATTTTACAGTCTTTTGGAAACTAAGGGAGGGCTTTTTAATCTCTGTCAGAAGTGGACTAATTTAATTAAAAGCAAAAATACTGCGGGAAATCTGAAGTAAGAACAGAAAATGCTGGAAAAACTCAGC
>NW_027597346.1:0-7500 GCF_964194155.1 Cetorhinus maximus
TCTCACTCTGTCTCTCTCTCTCTCTCTAACACTCTCACACATACAGTCACACACTCACACACTCACTGTCTCACTCTGTCTCTCTCTCTCTCTCTAACACTCTCACACATACAGTCACACACTCACCCACTCACTGTCTCACTCTGTCTCTCTCTCTCTCTCTCTCTAACACTCTCACACATACAGTCACACACTCACACACTCACTGTCTCACTCTTTCTCTCTCTCTAACACTCTCACACATACAGTCACAAACTCACACACTCACTGTCTCACTCTCTCTCTCTCTCTCTAACACTCTCACACATACAGTCACACAATCACACACTCACTGTCTCACTCTGTCTCTAAGTCGACCCTATCGAAGCCCTTCCAGAATGTTAAGGACCTCGATCAGGTCACTCCCTCAGCCTCCTCCTTTCCAGAGAGAAGAGCCCCCCGGGCCTGATCAGTTCAGCCTGGACTGAGACACTTGAAGATTCCTTAATCTAGAAACAGTAAAGGTGCCCTAAGAAGTGAGATTATTCCAAATAACAGGTGCAGGAAACAGCAAAGTAATGAACTCCTGGGAGTGTTTGATGGGGACAGTGTAGAGGGAGCTTTACTCTGTATCTAACCCCGTGCTGTACCTGTCCTGGGAGTGTTTGATGGGGACAGTGTCGAGGGAGCTTTACTCTGTATCTAACCCCGTGCTGTACCTGTCCTGGGAGTGTTTGATGGGGACAGTGTAGAGGGAGCTTTACTCTGTATCTAACCCCGTGCTGTACCTGTCCTGGGAGTGTTTGATGGGGACGGTGTAGAGGGAGCTTTACTCTGTATCTAACCCCGTGCTGTACCTGTCCTGGGAGTGTTTGATGGGGACAGTGTAGAGGGAGCTTTACTCTGTATCTAACCCCTTGCTGTACCTGTCCTGGGAGTGTTTGATGGGGACAGTGTAGAGGGAGCTTTACTCTGTATCTAACCCCGTGCTGTACCTGTCCTGGGAGTGTTTGATGGGGACAGTGTAGAGGGAGCTTTACTCTGTATCTAACCCCGTGCTGTACCTGTCCTGGGAGTGTTTGATGGGGACAGTGTAGAGGGAGCTTTACTCTGTATCTAACCCCGTGCTGTACCTGTCCTGGGAGTGTTTGATGGGGACAGTGTAGAGGGAGCTTTACTCTGTATCTAACCCCGTGCTGTACCTGTCCTGGGAGTGTTTGATGGGGACAGTGTAGAGGGAGCTTTACTCTGTATCTAACCCCGTGCTGTACCTGTCCTGGGAGTGTTTGATGGGGACAGTGTCGAGGGAGCTTTACTCTGTATCTAACCCCGTGCTGTACCTGTCCTGGGAGTGTTTGATGGGGACAGTGTAGAGGGAGATTTACTCTGTATCTAACCCCGTGCTGTCCCAGTTGGTGTATTTATTAATTCAGCCAGCAGGGGAGCTATTTTCTTCAATTCAAGCACCGGAGATGAAGGGGGGAAACTGGATAAACTCATCCAGGAGACAGGAATAGGAGAAGGTTTGGAGGGGGTGAGATGAAGGGGTAGCGGGTGGGTGGGTGAGAGGAGACTCGGGTGGAGCAGGAACAACAGGGGGGGATCTGTTTCTGGGTGCGGGGCACACAGGGGGGATTATTCCGGCTGGGGTCTCAGCCCTGAGGTGAACTGAAGCCCTCTCGTTGTCCCGTTCTGTCTTCCCACAGTCTGTCCGCGCAGGTGCCGGGATCGGAGCTGTACCAGCAGCGGCGAGTGCTGCCACAAGGAGTGCCTGGGGGGCTGCCATCGGCCCAGCGACAACCGGATGTGCCTGGTCTGCCGGAACTACCAGTACAACGACACCTGCCTGCCCACCTGCCCGGCCGGCACCTACAAGTACGAGGGCTGGCGCTGTGTCACCCAGGAATACTGCGCCAGCCTCCACAAAACCTCCGACAACTCCAAGGACTGGCTGCCCTACGTGGTCTTCCAGGGGGAGTGCATGCCGGAATGTCCCTCTGGATACTCGCGGGACATCAGCAGGTACACTCCCTCCCTCCCACCTCACCGCGGGTCCAGGAGGCTGCCTCCCCTCCCTCCATCCCCCCCCGATGCCTGTTAGAGCAGCGAGGGCGTGGGCGGGTGTCACTGGGCTAGATACCCAGTGCCCTCCGCAGGTTCAAACTCCACCACCGCGGCCGCTGGTGGAGAGCCGGAGGCCTCAGTGATGAGGGCTGAACTGTTCACAAACTGTACCCAACATTCACTCCCTCCACCACCGACGCACAGTAGCAGCAGTGTGTGTACCATCTACAAGATGCACTGCAGCAACTCACCAAGGCTCCTTCAACAGCACCTTCCAAACCCACGACCTCTACCACCTAGAAGGACAAGGGCAGCAGACACATGGGGAACACCACCACCTGGAAGTTCCCCTCCGAGCCACTCACCATCCCGACTTGGAAATATATCGGCCGTTCCTTCACTGTCGCCGGGTCAAAATCCTGGAACTCCCTCCCTAACAGCACGGTGGGTGTACCTACACCACAGGGACTGCAGCGGCTCAAGAAGGCGGCTCACCCACCATCTTCTCAAGGGGGCAATTAGGGATGGACAATAAATGCTGGGCCCAGCCCAGAGACACCCACACCCCCATGAATGAATTTTTAAAACTGCTAACAATGCGGATGAAGATGGGGACAGTGCAGAGGGAGCTTTACTCTGTATCTAACCCCGTGCTGTACTTGTCCTGGGAGTGTTTGATGGGGACAGTGTAGAGGGAGCTTTACTCTGTATCTAACCCCGTGCTGTACCTGTCCCGGGAGTGTTTGATGGGGACAGTGTAGAGGGAGCTTTACTCTGTATCTAACCCCGTGCTGTACCTGTCCTGGGAGTGTTTGATGGGGACAGTGTAGAGGGAGCTTTACTCTGTATCTAACCCCATGTTGTACCTGTCCTGGGAGTGTTTGATGGGGATAGTGTAGAGGGAGCTTTACTCTGTATCTAACCCCGTGCTGTACCTGTCCTGGGAGTGTTTGATGGGGTCAGTGTAGAGGGAGCTTTACTCTGTATCTAACCCCGTGCTGTACCTGTCCTGGGAGTGTTTGATGGGGACAGTGTAGAGGGAGCTTTACTCTGTATCTAACCCCGTGCTGTACCTGTCCCGGGAGTGTTTGATGGGGACAGTGTAGAGGGAGCTTTACTCTGTATCTAACCCCGTGCTGTACCTGTCCTGGGAGTGTTTGATGGGGACAGTGTAGAGAGCTTTACTCTGTATCTAACCCCATGCTGTACCTGTCCTGGGAGTGTTTGATGGGGACAGTGTAGAGGGAGCTTTACTCTGTATCTAACCCCGTGCTGTACCTGTCCTGGGAGTGTTTGATGGGGACAGTGTAGAGGGAGCTTTACTCTGTATCTAACCCCGTGCTGTACCTGTCCTGGGAGTGTTTGATGGGGACAGTGTAGAGGGAGCTTTACTCTGTATCTAACCCCGTGCTGTACCTGACCTGGGGGAGTGTTTGATGGGGACAGTGTAGAGGGAGCTTTACTCTGTATCTAACCCCGTGCTGTACCTGTCCTGGGAGTGTTTGATGGGGACAGTGTAGAGGGAGCTTTACTCTGTATCTAACCCCGAGCTGTTCTGGTATTTAAGATCTTCATGTTTACAGTAAATTCTGCCTGAGTTCAGTTTCAGTGTCATGTTCTCAGGAGCTGAACAAACAGACAAACACTTTTATAGTCATTGCCAATTATAACCTCGGTCGCTTATGCAAACGTTTTTTCAGAGTGTGTAATTATGCTGCTGAATTTAATTTAATTAATAAAGAAAAATATCCTGTGGTATCGTTTCACACCCGACTCAATAGTCCCACCTTAGTCTTGGTCTCTCTCTCTCTCTCTCCCAATCCTCTGTCTCTTTCTAACTCTCTGTCCCTTCTCCCTTTCCCCTGTTCTGTCTTGCTGTTTCTCTCTCTCCCTCCTTGTTCTGTCTCTCCCTTTCTCTCTCTCCTCCTCTCTCTCTCCCTCTCTCTCTTTTTCTCTCTGTCTCTCTTGTCTTCACCTCTTTGCCTCTCTTTGTTTCTCTCTGTCTCTGTCTCTTCTCTCTCTCTTTTTTCTGTCTCTCCCTTCTTCTCCCTCTCTGACTCTGTATTTCTCCCAGTCACTCTCTCTCTCCCTCTCCCCTCACTATCTCTCCCTCTCCCCTCACTCTCTCTCCCTCTCCCCTCACTCTCTCTCCCTCTCCCCTCACTCTCTCTCCCTCTCCCCTCACTCTCTCTCCCTCTCCCCTCACTCTCTCTCCCTCTCCCCTCACTCTCTCTCCCTCTCCCCTCACTCTCTCTCCCTCTCCCCTCACTCTCTCTCCCTCTCCCCTCACTCTCTCTCCCCTCTTCCCCTCACTCTCTCCCTCTTCCCTCACTCTCTTTGTCTCCTTCCCTCTCTGTCCCTCTCCCCTCACTCTTCCTCTCTCTCACTCCCTTCCTCTCGACTTCTCTTCCCTTTCCCCTTCTCTCTCTCTTTCCCACTTTCTTTCTTCCTCTCGCTTACTCTCTCTGTCCCTCTTCCCTCACTCCCTGTCCCCTCACTGCCTCACTCTCATGCCTCTCTCCCTCCGCTTTCTCCCCCTCAATCTCTCTCTCCCTCACCCTCTCCTCCCCCTCACTCCCTCTCCCCTCACTGCCCCTCTCTCCTCTCTCCTCTCTCCCTTTCTCCCTCTCTCACAGTCTCCCTCCCTCATCCCTCACCCCCTACTCTCTCCCTCTGTCTCTCTGCCCCCTCTCTCCCCACTTACTCTCTCGCCCGCATCCCTCTCTCCTGTCTCCCTTTCTCCTCCCATTCTCTCTTCCCCCACGTTCCTTATCTCCCCTCTTGCTCTTCACTTTCGCTCTCTGTCTCTCCCTTACCTCCCTCTTCCTCCTCTCTCACACTCTCTCTCTCTCTCCCCCCCATCACTCTCTCTCTCTCTCTCTCTCTCCTCTCTCCTCTCCCTTTCTCCTCTCCTTGAGTGTCCCTCTCATCCCTTCCAGGTTGAGGTCCTGACGCCCTGCGTTTCTCTCTGCTCCCCCAGCATTGTCTGCAGGAAGTGTAGAGGTCACTGCCCGAAGGTTTGCCACGTGGGCACCAAGACGGTAGACTCGCTGGCGACTGCCCAGCACCTGGCCGAATGCACAGTCATCGAGGGCAACCTGATCGTCAACATCCGAGGGGGCAGTGAGTACCACCCTTCCCGGGGAAGGGGGTGGAGGGAAGGGGGGGCGGAGGGATTGGGGAGCACCATGTTGAGAGTGAAGGAGGAGGGGGATTCAGACCTCACCGATGCTCCTCCACACCAGTCCACTCTCACCCCCAGCCCCAGCGACCCTCCGCCTCGCCCCCGAATATAGACCCCCCCGCCCCCCCACACCATCGATGCTGCCCCATGTCCTGATGGTGTTGGGGGTTCAGGAATCAGCCCGAGGCCTTGGGGTCTGTATCCTGACTTCGGGGGCGGTCCAAAAGGAGGGACTGCGACCCCACGAACGGAGGGGGCGAGCCCCTGCGGGTTTTGTGCAGGACGTCGCTGATGGGCTAGCGGCAAGGGCGCGGTATACCTCCGGTCCGCAGAGAGGGGGCCGTGTTGGGTGCGCATCTGACCCAGAGAGTTGAGGTCTGGAAATGAAGAGGATTCAAACTTTGTAGAAACCTCGCCACTGTGGGTGGGGGCGGGGGGGGGTGGGTGGGTGCGTGGGGTGGGGAGGTGGGGCTGGCTAAAGGTGCTACAGGAATGCAAGTTGTTGTTGTGTCGTGCGACCCTAAAGAGGATTGGGAATTTTTTAGGAACTAGCAGTGGATGACTGAAAAGCTAATAAAGAGGGAGAAAATTGATTATGAAAATAAATTGGCAAGAAATATAAAAACAAACAGCAAGAGCTTCTACAGGTATATAAAAAGCAAGAGAGTAGCTAAAGTGAGCGTGGGACACATGGAGGATGCGACTGGAGAATTGATAACAGGGAAATGGCAGATAATTTAAACCAATATTTTGCGTCTGTCTTCATTGAGGACACGATAAACATTCCAAAGATATCAGAGAAGCAAGGAGCTAATGGGAAGAAAGCTCTTGTAACCGTCTCTTTCACGAGGGACAAAGTATTTGAGAAACTAATGGTACTAAAGGCAGACATGTCACCAGGACCTGATGACCTGCATCCAAGGGTTTAAAGGAATTGGCTGCAGAGATTGCGGAGGCATTGGTCGAAATATTCCAGAACTCATTGGATTCCGGGAGGGTCCCAGCGGTTGGAAAACTGCTAATGTGACACCCCTGTTCAAGAAGGGAGAGAGACAAAAAGCAGGAAACTATAGGCCAGTCAGCCTAATATCTGTCATTGGGAAAAAGCTAGAGTCCATTATTAAGGAAGAAATAGCAGGACATTTAGAAAAGCTTAACACAGTCAAACAGAGTCAACATGGTTTTGTGAAAGGGAAATCATGTTTGACAAATTTGCTAGACTTCTTTGAGGGTATAACAAGCAGAGTTGATAAAGGGGAACTGGTAGATGTAGTATATTTGGATTTCCAGATGGCATTCGATAAGGTGCCACATAAAAGGTTATTGCACAAGATGATTGCTCATGGTATTGGGGGTAATGTATTAGCATGGATTGAGGATTGGTTAACACACAAAAGACAGAGTCGGGATTAATGGGTCTTTTTCAGGTTGGAAAGATGTAACTAGTGGAGTGCCACAAAGATCAGTCCTAGGGCCTCAATTATTTACTATCTATATTAATGACTTGGAGGAGGGGGCAGACTGTAATGTATCCAAACCTGCTGGCGATACAAAATTAGGTGGGAGGGCGTGTTGTGATGAGAACATAAGGAATCTGCAAGGGGATATAGACAGGTTGGGTGAGTGGGCAAAAACTTGGCAGATGGAGGTTAATGCAGGGAAGTGTGAGGTCATGCACTTTAGTAGGAAAAATCAAAAGGCAGACTATTATTTAAATGGAGAGAGACTCCAAAAAAGTGCAGCACAGAGGGATCTGGATGTTCTTATACATGAAACACAAAAGGTTAGCATGCAGGCGCAGCAAGTAATTAAGAAGGCAAATGGAATTTTGGTCTGTATTGCTAGGAGGTTGGAGTTTAAAAATAGGGAAGTCTTGTTACAACTGTACAGTGTGTTGGTGAGGCCGCACCTGGAGTACTGTGGACAGTTTTGGTCCCCATATTTAAGAAAGGATATGCAGGCATTGGAGGCAGTTCAAAAGAGATTCACTAGGCTGATTCCTGGGATGAAGGGGTTGACTTATCAAGAACAGCTAAACAGGTTAGGCCTTTTCATTAGAGTTTAGAAGAATGAGGGGTGATCTTATTGAAATGTATAAGATTCTGAGGGGGCTTGAAAGGGTAGATGTCGAGAAGATGTTTCCACTAGTGGGGGAATCTTGAACTAGAGGACATAGTCACAGAATAAGGGGACACTCATTTAAAACTGAGATGCGAAGGAACTTCTCAGAGAATAGTGAATGTCTGGAATTTTCTACCCCAGAGAGTTGTGGA
>NW_027597346.1:15000-77500 GCF_964194155.1 Cetorhinus maximus
TGTCAGGAATGTCAGTCACTTCATCAAAGGCTAGATACAGAGTAAAGCTCCCTCTACAATATCCCCATCAAACACTCCCAGGACAGGTACAGCACGGGGTTAGATACAGAGTAAAGCTCCCTCTACAATATCCCCATCAAACACTCCCAGGACAGGTACAGCACGGGGTTAGATACAGAGTAAAGCTCCCTCTACAATATCCCCATCAAACACTCCCAGGACAGGTACAGCACGGGGTTAGATACAGAGTAAAGCTCCCTCTACAATATCCCCATCAAACACTCCCAGGACAGGTACAGCACGGGGTTAGATACAGAGTAAAGCTCCCTCTACACTGTCCATCAAACACTCCCAGGACAGGTACAGCACGGGGTTAGATACAGAGTAAAGCTCCCTCTACACTGTCCATCAAACACTCCCAGGACAGGTACAGCACGGGGTTAGATACAGAGTAAAGCTCCCTCTACACTGTCCCCATCAAACACTCCCAAGGCAGGTACAGCACGGGGTTAGATACAGAGTAAAGCTCCCTCTACGCTGTCCCCATCAAACACTCCCAGGACAGGTACAGCACGGGGTTAGATACAGAGTAAAGCTCCCTCTACACTGTCCCATCAAACACTCCCAGGACAGGTACAGCACAGGGTTAGATACAGAGTATTTCTCCCTCTACACTGTCCCATCAAACACTCCCAGGACAGGTACAGCACGGGGTTAGATACAGAGTAAAGCTCCCTCTACACTGTCCCCATCAAACACTCCCAGGACAGGTACAGCATGGGGTTAGATACAGAGTAAAGCTCCCTCTACACCGTCCCAACAGCCAGCCTTAGCCCCACACGAGGAAGGTTACCCGCCAGTGTGACATTTTCCATGTGTGTGAATCGACGATGGGGAAGGCTGTGCCTGAAAGGGCGGGCGAGGCAGATTCCGTGGGTACTTTCAGAAGTGGGGCCTGGTGGGACAGGACCTGAGTGTTGCTGAATGAAGAGGCCGGAGTACCAGATTGTAAAGCGAGGCGCAGTTTGTCGCCCACACTGGTTGGTTGGCACGTGGACTTTCAAAGGGGGGAAATACCTGGACGGGAGAGGTTCGGAGTGGGGAGGCAGAGTAATCGGACCTCGCTCTGTCCAAGGGCCTGCACAGCCCCGATGGGCCGAGGGGCCCCCGGTAGGGCAGTGTGTTACCCCCCCACCCCGGTCCTCAGATCTCTGTTCTGTCTTCCAGGTAAAAGCTACGTACTGCGGTTCGTGTCCAACACCACCTACACTGACAGGATCCTGCTGAAATGGGAGCGATATGAGCCTCAGGATTATCGGGACCTGCTCAGCTTCATTGTCTATTACAAGGATGCGTAAGTTCTGAGGCTCGCTGCAGCTGGCGCACAGCAAGATCCCACTCGCAGCAACCCGATAATTCCCCAGGCACCCGCTCCCCCTTTACTTTGGGATGTCGGTTGAAGGATGAATATTACACCCAGGGATAAGGGCTCCTTCTTCCGAGGGAGGGGATTTTTAAAAATTCATTCACAGGATGTGGGAGTCACTGGCTGGGCATTTATTGCCCGTCCCTAATTGCCCCCCTTGAGAAGGTGGTGGGTGAGCTGCCTTCTTGAGCCGCTGCAGTCCCTGTGGTGTAGGTACACCCACCGTGCTGTTAGGGAGGGAGTTCCAGGATTTTGACCCAGCGACAGTGAAGGAACGGCCGATATATTTCCAAGTCAGGATGGTGAGTGGCTCAGAGGGGAACTTCCAGCTGGTGGTGTTCCCCATGTGTCTGCTGCCCTTGTCCTTCTAGATGGTAGAGGTCGTGGGTTTGGGAGGTGCTCCCTCAGTACTGACCCTCCGACAGTGCGGCCCTCCCTCAGTACTGACCCTCCGACAGTGCGGCCCTCCCTCAGTACTGACCCTCCGACAGTGCGGCGCTCCCTCAGTACTGACCCTCCGACAGTGTGGCACTCCCTCAGCACTGACCCTCCGACAGTGCGGCGCTCCCTCAGTATTGACCATCCAACAGTGCGGCCCTCCCTCAGTACTGACCCTCCGACAGTGCGGCACTCCCTCAGCACTGACCCTCCTACAGTGCGGCCCTCCCTCAGTACTGACCCTCCGACTGTGCGGCACTCCCTCAGTACTGACCCTCCGACAGTGCGGCACTCCCTCAGTACTGACCCTCCGACAGTGCAGCACTCCCTCAGTACTGACCCTCCGACAGTGCGGCACTCCCTCAGTACTGACCCTCCGATAGTGCGGCACTCCCTCAGTACTGACCCTCCGACAGTGCGGCGCTCCCTCAGCACTGACCCTCCGACAGTGCGGCGCTCCCTCAGTACTGACCCTCCGACAGTGCGGCACTCCCTCAGTACTGACCCTCCGACAGTGCGGCACTCCCTCAGTACTGACCCTCCGACAGTGCGGCACTCCCTCAGTACTGACCCTCCGACGGTGCGGCGCTCCCTCAGCACTGACCCTCCGACAGTGCGGCGCTCCCTCAGTACTGACCCTCTGACAGTGCGGCACTCCCTCAGTACTGACCCTCCGACAGTGCAGCTCTCCCTCAGCACTGACCCTCTGACAGTGCGGCACTCCCTCAGTACTGACCCTCCGACAGTGCGGCACTCCCTCAGCACTGACCCTCCGACAGTGCGGCGCTCCCTCAGCACTGACCCTCCCACAGTGCGGCACTCCCTCAGTACTGACCCTCCGACAGTGCGGCACTCCCTCAGTACTGACCCTCCGACAGTGCGGCGCTCCCTCAGTACTGACCCTCCGACAGTGCGGCGCTCCCTCAGCACTGACCCTCCGACAGTGCGGCGCTCCCTCAGCACTGACCCTCCGACAGTGCGGCACTCCCTCAGTACTGACCCTCCGACAGTGCGGCACTCCCTCAGTACTGACCCTCCGACAGTGTGGCACCTCTCCAGCTCTGCACTGGGAGTGTCATTCTGGATTAATTTGCCAAGTGTCTGGAGTGGGATTGGAACTCTCCGGCTCCTGGTGCAGAGGGGAGAGAGAGCCCCCAATGAGCCTCTTGTCCTGCAGCAACCCCACAACCAGGATACAAGAGGAGAGTTAGATGTCAGTCTGGGCTGGAGTTCGGCCTGATATTGCATTAATGAACAATCATCCTCACACCCCTTACAGCCACATCTGTCCAACATCCTAAAGTACGATAACTCGAATCTCACAGTACAGAAGGAGGCCATTCAGCCCAGCTTCCCTGTACCAGCTCTTTGAAAGAGCTATTAAATTAGTCACACTTACCACCCCGCCCAACACCCGCTCATTCCCCCATCGCCCTGCAAATGTTTTCCCTTCAAGTATTTATCCGATTCCCCCTTTTGAAAGTTCCTATTGAATCTGCTTCCACCGCCCTTTCAGGCAGCGTATCTGTTAATGGGGAGGTGGCGGTACAGGGGTAATGTCACTGGGCTAGTAACCCAGAGGCCCAGGCTAATGTTCTGGGGGATATGGGTTCAAATCCCACCCACGGCAGCAGGTGGAGTCTAAATTCAATTAATAAAACTAGGAATTGAAGCTAGTCTCGGTGATGGTAATCATGGCAACCATCATGGATTGTTGTAAAAACCCATCTGGTTCACTAATGCCCCTTTATTGGAGGGAAATCTGCTGTCCTTACCTAGTCTGGCCTACATGTGACTCCAGACCCACAGCCATGTGGTCAACTCTTAACTGCCGCCCTGAAATGGCCGAGCGAGACCACTCAGTTCTAGGGGCAATTAGGAAGGGGAAAAAAATGCCAGCCTTGCCAGCGACACCCACACCCCATGAACAGATGAATAAATAAACTTGCAGATCACAACTCCCAGTGTGCATTTTTTTCATGTTCCCCTCCAGTCACTTCAGTTTGGATTTCCCAACATTGCAACAGTGACCATAACTTTAAAAAGTACTTCCACTGGTTGCGAAGCGGGAACTCTGGCCTGCAAAGGCACTGGGAGAAAGGCAGGGAGTGGAGAGAATGTGGGACTCGCTCCCACGGGGAGCGGGGAGAATGTGGGACTCGCTCCCACGGGGAGTGGGGAGAATGTGGGACTCGCTCCCACGGGGAGCGGGGAGAATGTGGGACTCGCTCCCACGGGGAGTGGGGAGAATGTGGGACTCGCTCCCACGGGGAGCGGGGAGCGGGGAGAATGTGGGACTCGCTCCCACAGGGAGTGGGGAGAATGTGGGACTCGCTCCCACGGGGAGTGGGGAGAATGTGGGACTCGCTCCCACGGGGAGTGGGGAGAATGTGGGACTCGCTCCCACGGGGAGTGGGGAGAATGTGGGACTCGCTCCCACGGGGAGTGGGGAGAATGTGGGACTCGCTCCCACGGGGAGTGGGGAGAATGTGGGACTCGCTCCCATGGGGAGCGGGGAGAATGTGGGACTCGCTCCCGCGGAGAGTGGGGAGAATGTGGGGCTTGCTCCCACGGGGAGTGAGGAGAATGTGGGACTCGCTCCCACGGGGAGTGGGGAGAATGTGGGACTCGCTCCCATGGGGAGCGGGGAGAATGTGGGACTCGCTCCCACGGGGAGCGGGGAGAATGTGGGACTCGCTCCCACGGGGAGTGGGGAGAATGTGGGACTCGCTCCCACGGGGAGTGGGGAGAATGTGGGACTCGCTCCCACGGGGAGTGGGGAGAATGTGGGACTCGCTCCCACGGGAAGTGGGGAGAATGTGGGACTCGCTCCCACGGGGAGCGGGGAGAATGTGGGACTTGCTCCCACGGGGAGTGGTCGAGGTGAATCATGGAGATGCATTGAAGGGGGCGGGGGAAGCTGGATAAACACACAAGGGAGAAAGGAATAGAAGGAAAGGGTGATGGGGGGAGATGAAGGGAGGATGGGGAGGAGGCTCGTGTGGAGCGGGAACACCAGCACGGAGCAGAGGGGCCGAATAGCCTGTCTCTGCGCCGTAAAGTTCAATGTGCTTCCCTTTTGTGACCTCTAACCCTTGTACCTTCCAGACCCTTCCAGAACGTAACCGAGGACATCGGACAGGACGCCTGTGTGTCGAACAGCTGGACTATGGTGGACGTGGATCACCCCCTCAACAAGGACCACTACCCTGAGGTGATGCTGTACAACCTGAAGCCCTGGACCCAGTACGCCATCTTCATCCGAGCCATCACACTGACCGTCTCTGAGGCTAGTCACAGCCACGGGGCCAAGAGCGAGCTGGTGTACATCCGCACAAGAGCTGCTGGTACGAGCGGGGCAGGGGAGGGGCTGGTCAGCTGAGCTTAATCTGCATAAACCCCATAATTACCGAAAAGGGAGGCACGTTGCTGAAGCTTTTCATCTTGTACCCATCAGGACAAACACAAGAATGCCACATTTCTGACTATCACAACAATTTATACCAAACGAGAAGAGAGCAGGAACCCATTCCCTGCAAGCAAAAGGAATATGTTCAAGCCTTGTGCCTTTCTGCATTACCCAGGAGCTTAGGGAGTCTATAGTTCCCTGCTGCTTTATCTATGGGAACAGCTCGGCCAATCAGAGTTAACTTGCCAACCAGTAGAGTAACCGAGTAACTCACCTCCTGACTCCCCAAAGCCTGTCCACCATCTACAAGGCACAAGTCAGGAGTGTGATGGAATACTCCCCACTTGCCTGGATGAGTGCAGCTCCCACAACACTCAAGAAGCTCAACACCATCCAGGACAAAGCAGCCCCCGCTTGATCGGCACCCCATCCACAAACATTCACTCCCTCCACCACCGACACACAGTAGCAGCAGCGTGTGTACCATCTACAAGATGCACTGCAGCAACTCGCCAAGGCTCCTTCAACAGCACCTTCCAAACCCACAACCACTACCATCTAGAAGGACAAGGGCAGCAGACACATGGGGAACACCACCACCTGGAAGTTCCCCTCCAAGCCACTCACCATCCTGACTTGGAAATATATCGGCCGTTCCTTCACTGTCGCTGGGTCAAAATCCTGGAGCTCCCTCCCTAACAGCACGGTGGGTGTACCTACACCACAGGGACTGCAGCGGCTCAAGAAGGCAGCTCACCCACCACCTTCTCAAGGGGCAATTAGGGATGAGCAATAAATGCTGGTCTAGCCAGCGATGCCCACACCCTGTGAAATTTTTTTTAAAACCTCACAAACAGCAACGTGATAATGACCCAGGTCATCTGTCTTTGTTGTAATGTTGGTTGAGGGATAAATATTGGCCCCAGGACACCAGGACAACTCCCCCCCACAGCTCTTCTTCCGGTTACAGCCGTGGAATCTTTTACATCCACCTGACAGGGCAGATGGGGCAGTGGATTAAAGTCTTGTCCGAAAGATGGCAGTGGTGATAGTGCATTGCTCCCTCAGTACTGACCCTCCGACAGTGCGGCACTCCCTCAGTACTGACCCTCCGACAGTGCGGCGCTCCCTCAGTACTGACCCTCCGACAGTGCGGCGCTCCCTCAGTACTGGCATTGGTAGTGCCGGTCTAGAATTTATGCTCAGGTTTCTAGAGTGGGGCCTCGAACCCACAACATTCTGACTATGAGGCGTGAAAGAGGGAATGAAAGTGAGCGTTACCCACGGGGATTGTGCAACGGGAAGAGATTGTGAACTGAGGGCAGGTTAAAGATCTTCGCACAGAGGGAATTGTGAATCTATTGTCAAAAATAGATGGAATATGTGAAGGAGTACGTTGACAGGGCGGGTAATTATAATTGGGACGATATACTCGCATGGAGGATAAACACCAAGATGCACTCGACGGGCTGGATGGCCTGTTCTCATGTTTGGACTGTTTGATAGCAGTGCGACAAGAGAGGGCACAATAAGGGTGGGCTGTTGTGTTTGCCGCCTCCACCCCCCCGATTGCTGATTGACTGGGGTTGGTGGAGCGAAGGGTTTCTGGGGTCCATGCTGAGGAGAACAGGGCTCAGTGGTCCAAGGCCGCCCCCCTGTTGAAAGGGGAAGTGGATGGAGCGGCCAAGGCCACCGGACTGCGCACCGCTCATTATTGTGTCCACTCTCGGCAGCTCCCACCGTTCCTCAGGATGTGGTGTCCATGTCGAACTCTTCCTCGCAGCTCATCCTGAAGTGGAAGCCGCCGATTCAACACAATGGCAACATCACCTACTACCTGGTGGTCTGGCAACAGCAGCCAGAAGATGGAGAGCTTTACATCAATGACTACTGTCACAAAGGTGAGAGGCCAAAAGAACTCAATAAGATCGTGGCTGATCTAACTCTGGTCTCAACTCCACTTTCCTGTCTCCCCCATATCCTTCCACTCCCTTGTCAATCAAAAATCTCTCTAACTCAGCCTTGAATATACTCAATGACCCAGCCTCCACTGCTCTCTGGGGAAGAGAGTTCCACAGACCAGCGACCCCCCTGAGAAGAAATTTCTCCTCATCTCTATCTTCAATGGAAGGCCCCATTTTTTAAACTGACTCCCTTGCTCTAGTCTCTCCCACAAGAGGAATCACCCTCTCAGCATCCACCCTGTCAAGTCCCCTCAGGATCTGATATGTTTCAATAAGATCACCTCTCATTCTTCTAAACTCCAATGGATACAGGCCCAGCCTGTCCAACTTTTCCTCATAAGATAACCCCCTCATCCCAGGAATGAGTCGAGTGAACCTTCTCTGAACCGCTCCTAACACAATTCTATCTTTTTTCAAATAAGGAGACCAAAACTGTACACGGTGCTCCAGATGTGGTCTCACCAACACCCTGTACAGCTGCAGTAAAACATCCCCACTTTTCTATCCCATACCCCTCCCAATAAACACCAACATCCCATTTGCCTTCCTAATCACTCGCTGCTCCTCCATTCTAACTTTTCCTGATCCGTGTACCAGGACGCCCAGATCCCTCTGTACCTCAGAGTTCTGCAGTCTCTCTCCATTTAAATACTATCATCTTTTCTATTCTTCCTGTCAAAGTGGACAAGGTCACATTTTCCCACATTATACTCCATCTGCCAAATTTTTGCCCCCTCACTTAATCAATCTCTGTCCCTTTGCCGACTCTTACCTCCTCTTCACAACTTACTTTCCTAAATATTTTTTTTTGTGTTATCAGCACATTTAGCTACCATATATTCAGCGCCTTCATCCAAGACATTGATATAGGTTGTAAATAGTTGAGGTCTCAGCACTGATCCCTGTGGCTCTATACTTGTCACATCTTGCCAACCTGAAAAAAAAACCCATTTATGCCTACTCTCTGTTTCCTGTTAGCTAACCATCTTCTATCCATGCTAATATGTTACCCCCTACACCATGAGCTTGTTCTGTGTAGTAACCTTTGATGTGGCACTTTGTCAAATGACTTCTGGAAATCCAAGTACATCACATCTACTGGTCCACCTTGTTGGTTACATTCTCAAAGAACTCTAATAAATTGGTCAAACACCATTTCCCTTTCACAAACCCATGTTGACTCTGTCTGATTACATTGAGATTTTCTAAGTTCCCTGCTATAAACCTGCTTAATAATAGGTTCCAGCATTTTCCCTATGACAGAT
The DNA here is from genome assembly GCF_964194155.1 of Cetorhinus maximus. Taxonomy (NCBI): domain Eukaryota; kingdom Metazoa; phylum Chordata; class Chondrichthyes; order Lamniformes; family Cetorhinidae; genus Cetorhinus; species Cetorhinus maximus. Next base: position 23,503 of record NW_027597346.1, read on the forward strand.
GTTAAGCTAACTGTCCCGGAGTTTCCTGCTTTCTGTCTCCCTCCTTTCTCGAACAGAGATGTTACCTTTGTAATTGCCTAAGTGCAGGAAGCCAGAATATAGAAGCAGTTTGGGTAGAGATAAGGAACGACAAAGACAAGAAGTCACTTGTGGGACTGGTGTACAGGCCTCCTAACAGTAATCACACGGTAGGATGGGGTATTAAAGAAGAAATAGTGGGAATTTATCAGAAAGGTATGGAGATTATCTTGGGGGATTTTAATCTATATATAGACTGGAACAACCATATGGGCAAAGGCAGTGTAGATAATGAATACATAGAATGTTTTAGGGATAATTTCTTAGATCAGTATGTTCTGGAGCCAACCAGGGAATAGGCTACACTAGACCTGGTATTGTGCAACGAGAATAGGATTAATTGATCACCTCATTGTGAAGGCAGTCCTAGGTAGCAGTGATCATAAAATGATTGAATTTTACATTCAGTTTGAGGGAGAGAAGACTGGGTCTAACACTAGTATTTTAAACTTAAATAAGGGCCATTATGGGGATGTGAAAGCCAAGCTAGCTGAAGTGTGCTGGCAAATTTAAGTTAATAGAGATGCAGTGGCAGAGATTTAAAGGGATATTTCAGAATACTCAAAATAGATACATTCCAACGAGAAAGAAAAATTCCAAGGGGAGGATCCACACCATCTGTGGTTAACTAAAACACCTATTGATAGTATCAAACTTAAAGAAAAAGATTATAATTGCACAAAGATGAGTGGCAGTTCAGAAGACTGGACAGAATATAAAGAACAGCAAAGAATGACTAAAAGATTAATAAGGAGGGAAAAATTAGAGTTTGAGAGAAAGCTAGTTAGAAATATAAAAACCGATAGTAAGCTTTTCCCTAGATATTTAAAAAAGAAAAGAGTTAACAAAGTGCATGTTGGTCCTATAGAAAGTGAGTCTGGGGAATTAATAATGGAAAATAAGGAGATGGCAGATGAATTGAACAGTTATTTTGCATCGGTCTTCACTATAGAGGATACAAGTAACATCCCAGAAATAGCTGTAAATCAGGAATTGGAAGAGAGGGAGGAACTCAGGAAATTACAATCACCAGGGAAGTAAGTGGTACTGAGCAAATTGATGGAGCTGCGGGCTGACAAGTCCTTGGGTCCTGATGGACTTCACCCTAGGGTCTTAAAAGAAGTGGCTAGTGAGATAGTTGATGCGTTGCTTTTAATTTTCCAAAATTTACTAGAATCAGGGAAGGTTCTATTAGATTGGAAGATAGCAAATGTAACTGCATCATTCAAAAATGTAGGGAGACAGAAAGCAGGAAACTACAGGCCAGTTAGCTGTGGATAAAGGGGAACCTGTGGATGTACTGTACTTAGATTTCCAGAAGGCATTTGATAAGGTGCCACATCAAAGGTTATTGTGGAAAATAAAAGCTCATGGTGTAGGGGGTAACATATGGGCATGGGTAGAAGGTTGGCTAGCTAACAGGAAGCAGAGAGTGGGCATAATTGGGTCCTTTGCTGGTTGGCAGGATGTTACGAGTGGTGTGTCACAGGGATCAGTGCTGGGGCCTCATCTGTTTACAATTTATATAAATGACTTGGATGAAGGGATTGAAGGGATGGTTGCTAAATTTGCTGAAGACACAAAGATGGGTTGGAAAGTAAGTTGTGAAGAGGACATAAGGAGGCTACAAAGAGATATAGATAGGTTAAGTGAGTGGGCAAAGATCTAGCAGATGGGGTATAATGTGGGAAAATGTGAAATTGTCCATTTTGGCAGGAAGAGTAAAAGAGAGGCTTATTATCTAAATGGTGAGAGATTGCAGAACTCTGAGTGCAGAGGGATCTGGGTGTCCTAGTGCATGAATCACAAAAGGCTAGTATGCAGGTACAGCAAGTAATTAGGAAAGCTAATAGAATGTTATCATTTATTGGGAGGGGAATTGAATATAAAAGGAGGGAGGTTAAGCTTCAGTTGTATAGGGCATTAGTGAGACCACATCTGGAGTACTGTGTACAGTATTGGTCTCCATATTTAAAGAAAGATGTAAATGCATTAGAAGCAGTTCAGAGAAGGTTTACCAGACTAACACCTGGAATGGGTGGGTTGTCTTATGGGTTAAGGTTGGACAGGCTGGGTTTGTATCTACTGGAGTTTAGAAGAGTAAGAGGCGACTTGATTGAAACATATAAGATCCTGAGGGGTCTTGACAGGGTGGATGTGGAGAGGATGTTTCCTCTTGTGGGAGAATCTAGAACTAGGAGGGGGGTCACTGTTTAAAAATAAGGGGTCGGCCATTTTAAACGGAGATGAGGAGAATTTTTTTCTCTGAGGGTCACGAGTCTTTGGAACTCTCTTCCTGAAAAGACGAGGCAGTGGAGGCAGAGTCCTTGAGTATCTTTAAGGCCGAGGTGAATAGATTCTTGATAAGCATGGGGGTGAAAGGTCATCGGGGGTAGGCAGGGACGTGGGGTGAAAAGCAGGTCAGCCGTGATCTTATTGAATGGCCGAGCAGGCTCGAGGGGCCGAGTGGCCCACTCCTGCTCCTATTCCCAAGGTTCGTGGGTAGGTCTGTTCGATTTTCCAATTGCGCCGGGACCTTTCCAGAATCCAGGGAATTTTGGAAGATTAAAATCAATGCATCTACTGACCCTACATCCTCTCCTTTTATGACCCTAGGATGTAGGTCACCTGGTGGCGGGGACCTGTCAGCCTTTAGGTCTAATAGTTATCCCAGTTACCTTTCCCTAGTGATTGTGATTACAACTGAAGACAGACACAGGATACCTGTTCAATCATTCTGCCATTTCCATGTTTCTCATTATTAACTCCCCAGTCTTGACCTATAAGGCACCAATACTCACTCTTTTCCTTTTTAAATACTTGTAGAATTTCTTACCATCTGTTTCCATATTCCTAGTTGGCTTTCTCTGGTACTCTAATTTCTTCCTCACTATTATTTTATGTCATTCTTTGCTTCTGACCTACCACTAATCGTCATAGTATTGTGCACTTAATCTTTCAATCTGACACTCTCCTTAATTTTCTTAGTTAGTCATGGATGGTGCATCCTTCTCAAAGACTCTTTCTTTCCCATTGGAATGTACCTCTGTTGAGAGTTATGAAATATCTCCTTAAAAGTCTGCTACTGCTCCTCTACTGCCCTACCTTTAACCTATTTTCCCAGTAGCCAACTCTGTCCTCATACCCTTCCAATTGCCTTTATTTAAGTTTGAGACACTAGTCTTAGACCCACACTTCTCACCGTCAAACTGAATGTGAAATTCTGCCATGTTATGATCACTGATGCCTAGAGGTTCCTTTACTATGCGGTCATTAATCAATTCTGTCTCATTGCACATTACCCCTATAGAAGCTACAACACAGGACTACTTGCGTGCCAAACAGCATAAGCAGCAAGTGATAGATAGAGCTAAGTGATTCCACAACCAACGGATCAGATCTAAGCTCTGCAGTCCTGCCACATCCAGTTATGAATGGTGGTGGACAATTAAACAACTCACTGGAGGAGGAGGCTCCACAAATATCCCCATCCTTAATGATGGAAGAGTCCAGCACATCAGTGCAAAAGATAAGGCTGAAGCATTTGCAACAATCTTCAGCCAGAAGTGCCGAGTGGATCATCCATCTTGGCCTCCTCTGGAGGTCCCCAGCTTCACAGATGCCAGTCTTCAGGCAATTCGATTCACTCCACGTGATATCAAGAAATGGCTGAAGGCACTGGATGCTGCAAAGGCTATGGGCCCTGACAATATTCTGGCAATAGTACTGAAGACTTGTGCTCCAGAACTTGAATTGCCCCTAGCCAAGCTGTTCCATTACAGCTACAAGACTGGCATCTACCCGGCTATGTGGAAAATTGCCCAGGTATGTCCTGTACACAAAAAGCAGGACAAATCCAACCCAGCCAATTACCGCCCCATCAGTCTATTCCCGATCTTCAGTAAAGTAATGGAAGGGGTCATCAACAGTGCTATCAAGCGGCACTTGCTTAGCAATAACCTGCTCATTGATGCCCAGTTTGGGTTCCACCAGGGTCACTCAGCTCCTGACCTCATTACAGCCTTGGTTCAAACATGGACAAAAGAGACCAACTCCTGAGGTGAGGTGAGAGTGACTACCCTTGACATCAAGGCAGCATTTGACCGAGTGTGGCATCAAGGAGCCCTAGCAAAACTGGAGTCAATGGGAATCAGGGGGAAAACTCTCCGCTGGTTGGAGTCATACCTAGCACAAAGGAAGATGGTTGTGGTTGTTGGAGGTCAATCATCTCAGCTCCAGGACATCACTGCAGGAGTTCCTCAGGGTAGTGTCCTCGGCCCAACCATCTTCAGCTGCTTCATCAATGACCTTCCTTCCATCATAAGGTCAGAAGTGAGGATGTTCGCTGATGATTGAACAATGTTCAGCACCATTCCCGTCTCCTCAGATACTGAAGCAGTCCATGTCTAAATGCAGCAAGACCTGGACAATATCCAGGCCTGGGCTGACAAGTGGCAAGTCACATTCATGCTAAACAAGTTCAAGGCAATGTCCATCTCCAACAAGAGAGAATCCAACCATTGCCCCTTGAACTATCCCATCCTCAATGACATTACCATCGCTGAATCCTCCACTATCAACATCCTGGGGGTTACCATTGACCAGAAACCGAACTGGACCAGCCATATAAATAACATGCTCACTGACACTCAATTTGGGTTCTGCCAGGGCCACAAGAGCAGGGAATTTTGTGGAAAGTAACTCACCTCCTGACTCCCCAAAGCCTGTCCACCATCTACAAGGCACAAGTCAGGAGTGTGATGGAATACTCCCCACTTGCCTGGGTGAGTGCAGCTCCCACAACACTCAAGAGGCTCAACACCATCCAGGACAAAGCAGCCCCGCTTGATCGACACCCCATCCACAAACATTCACTCCCTCCACCACCGACACACAGTAGCAGCAGTGTGTGTACCATCTACAAGATGCACTTTAGGAACTCACTATAGCTTCTTAGACAGCACCTTCCAAACTCAAGGCCTCCATCGGTTAGAATAACCAGGGGTGGGATTTTACGCCGATGGGATTTTACAGACCCACCAAAGTCAATGAGCTTTGGTGTGGCTCCCTGTGTTTTATGGCCCCGTCCCTGCCGCACTTTGGTTATCTTTACCCTAAGCACTACCCTGCTCTCACACCTTATACTCTCTCTTTACTACACCTCCCCTCATGTGATCTCTGACCCCCACTATTTAGTGTAAATCCCTCTCTGCTGCCCTAATTATACAACTCACCAGAACATGTCGCTGGGGCACATTGACCCACACTGGGACACACTGACCCACACCAGTGGACACTGACCCACACTGGGACACATTGACCCACACTGGGACACACTGACCCACACCAGTGGACACTGACCCACACTGGGACACATTGACCCACACTGGGACACACTGACCCACACCAGTGGACACTGACCCACACTGGGACACACTGACCCACACCAGTGGACACTGTCCAACACTGGGACACACTGACCCACACCAGTGGACACTGACCCACACTGGGACACATTGACCCACACTGGGACACACTGACCCACACCAGTGGACACTGACCCACACTGGGACACACTGACCCACACCAGTGGACACTGTCCAACACTGGGACACACTGACCCACACCAGTGGAGACTGTCCAACACTGGGACCCACTGACCCACACCAGTGGACACTGTCCAACACTGGGACACACTGACCCACACCAGTGGACACTGTCCAACACTGGGACACATTGACCCACACCAGTGGACACTGTCCAACACTGGGACACACTGACCCACACCAGTGGAGACTGTCCAACACTGGGACTCACTGACCCACACCAGTGGAGACTGTCCAACACTGGAACCCACTGACCCACACCAGTGGACACTGACCCATACTGGGACACACTGGGACTCACTGACCCACACCAGTGGAGATTGTCCAACACTGGGACACACTGACCCACACCAGTGGACACTGACCCATACTGGGACACACTGGGACACATTGACCCACACCAGTGGAGACTGTCCAACACTGAGACACACTGACCCACACCAGTAGAGACTGTCCAACACTGGGACACACTGACCCACACCAGTGGACACTGACCCACATTGGGACACACTGACCCACACTGGGACACACTGACCCACACTGCGACACACTGGGACACACTGACCCATACCAGTGGACACACTGACCCACACTGGGACACACTGGGACACACTGACCCACAACCGTGGACACTGACCCACGCTGGGACACACTGACCCACACCAGTGGACACTGACCCACACTGGGACACACTGACCCACACCAGTGGACACTGTCCAACACTGGGACACACTGACCCACACCAGTGGACACTGTCCAACACTGGGACACACTGACCCACACCAGTGGAGACTGTCCAACACTGGGACACACTGACCCACACCAGTGGAGACTGTCCAACACTGGGACACACTGACCCACACCAGTGGAGACTGTCCAACACTGGAACCCACTGACCCACACCAGTGGACACTGACCCACACTGGGACACACTGACCCACACCAGTGGAGACTGTCCAACACTGGGACACACTGACCCACACCAGTGGAGACTGTCCAACACTGGAACCCACTGACCCACACCAGTGGACACTGACCCACACTGGGACACATTGACCCACACTGGGACACACTGACCCACACCAGTGGAGACTGTCCAACACTGGGACACACTGACCCACACCAGTGGACACTGTCCAACACTGGGACACACTGACCCACACCAGTGGACACTGTCCAACACTGGGACACACTGACCCACACCAGTGGAGACTGTCCAACACTGGGACACACTGACCCACACCAGTGGAGACTGTCCAACACTGGGACTCACTGGACCCACACCAGTGGAGACTGTCCAACACTGGGACACACTGACCCACACCAGTGGACACTGTCCAACGCTGGGACACACTGACCCACACCAGTGGAGACTGTCCAACACTGGGACACACTGACCCACACCAGTGGGACACTGACCCACACTGGGACACACTGGGACACACTGACCCACACCAGTGGAGACTGTCCAACACTGGGACACACTGACCCACACCAGTGGAGACTGTCCAACACTGGGACACACTGACCCACACCAGTGGACACTGACCCACACTGGGACACACCAGTGGAGACTGTCCAACACTGGGACACACTGACCCACACCAGTGGACACTGACCCATACTGGGACACACTGGGACACATTGACCCACACCAGTGGAGACTGTCCAACACTGGGACACACTGACCCACACCAGTAGAGACTGTCCAACACTGGGACACACTGACCCACACCAGTGGACACTGACCCACATTGGGACACACTGACCCACACTGGGACACACTGACCCACACCAGTGGACACACAGACCCACATCAGTGGACACACTGACCCACACTGGGACACACTGGGACACACTGACCCACAACCGTGGACACTGACCCACACTGGGACACACTGACACACACGAGTGGACACACTGACCCACACCAGTGGACACACTGACCCACACTGGGACACACTGGGACACACTGACCCACAACCGTGGACACTGACCCACACTGGGACACACTGACCCACACCAGTGGACACTGACCCACACTGGGACACACTGACCCACACCAGTGGACACTGTCCAACACTGGGACACACTGACCCACACCAGTGGACACTGTCCAACACTGGGACACACTGACCCACACCAGTGGAGACTGTCCAACACTGGGACACACTGACCCACACCAGTGGAGACTGTCCAACACTGGGACACACTGACCTACACCAGTGGACACTGACCCACACTGGGACACACTGACCCACACCAGTGGAGACTGTCCAACACTAGGACACACTGACCCACACCAGTGGAGACTGTCCAACACTGGGACACACTGACCCACACCAGTGGACACTGACCCACACTGGGACACACTGACCCACACTGGGACACACTGGCCCACACTGACCCACACTGGGACACACTGGAACACACTGAGACACAGTGACCCACACTGGGACACACTGACCCACACTTACCCACACTGGGATACACTGACCCACACTGGGACACACTGGGACACACTGACCCACACTGGGACACACTGAGACACACTGACCCACACTGGGATACACTGGGACACACTGACCCACACTGGGATACACTGGGACACACTGGGACACACTGACCCACACTGACCCACACTGGGACACACTGGGACACACTGACCCACACTGACCCACACTGACCCACACTGGGACATACTGGGACACAGTGACCCACACTGGGATACACTGGGACACACTGACCCACACTGACCCACACTGGGATACACTGGGACACACTGACCCACACTGGGATACACTGGGACACACTGACACACACTGGGACACACTGGGACACACTGACCCACACTGACCCACACTGGGACACACTGGGACACACTGACCCACACTGGGACACACTGGGACACAGTGACCCACACTGGGACACACTGACCCACACTGACCCACACCGGGACACACTGGGACACAGTGACCCACACTGACCCATACTGACCCACACCGGGACACACTGGGACACAGTGACCCACACTGACCCACACTGACCCACACCGGGACACACTGGGACACACTGACCCACACTGACCCACACCGGGACACACCGGGACACACTGGGCCACACCGGGACACACCGGGACACACTGGGACATACTGGGACACACTGACCCACACTGACCCACACCGGGACACACCGGGACACACTGGGACACACTGACCCACACTGACCCACACCGGGATACACTGGGACACACTGGGACACACTGGGACACACTGACCCACACTGACACACGCTCCAATGCCTGTTTTCTCAGGGATGAAGCTGCCGACCAGTGTTGTAGCCAACCATCCAGATGACTACGACAGCAACAGTTCGAACGATACCAAACCGGAGAGTGGGAACCGCTGCTGCCAATGTCCCAAAACACAGGCTCAACTCGAACTGGAGGCTGAGGAAACCTCCTTCCGCAAGAAATTTGAGAACTTCCTACACAATTCCATCTTCATGCCCAGGTAATAAATCTGTTTCAGCGCGAGTCAGGGCTGTGTAGAGGGAGCTTTACTCTGTATCTAACCCCGTGCTGTACCTGTCCTGGGAGTGTTTGATGGGGACAGTGTAGAGGGAGCTTTACTCTGTATCTAACCCCGTGCTGTACCTGTCCTGGGAGTGTTTGATGGGGACGGTGTAGAGGGAGCTTTACTCTGTATCTAATCCCGTGCTGTACCTGTCCTGGGAGTGTTTGATGGGGACAGTGTAGAGGGAGCTTTACTCTGTATCTAACCCCGTGCTGTACCTGTCCTGGGAGTGTTTGATGGGGACGGTGTAGAGGGAGCTTTACTCTGTATCTAATCCCGTGCTGTACCTGTCCTGGGAGTGTTTGATGGGGACAGTGTAGAGGGAATTTACTCTGTATCTAACCCCGTGCTGTACCTGTCCTGGGAGTGTTTGATGGGGACAGTGTAGAGGGAGCTTTACTCTGTATCTAACCCCGTGCTGTACCTGTCCTGGGAGTGTTTGATGGGGACGGTGTAGAAGGAGTTTACTCTGTATCTAACCCCGTGCTGTACCTGTCCTGGGAGTGTTTGATGGGGACAGTGTAGAGGGAGTTTACTCTGTATCTAACCTCGTGCTGTACCTGTCCTGGGAGTGTTTGATGGGGACAGTGTAGAGGGAGTTTACTCTGTATCTAACCCCGTGCTGTACCTGTCCTGGGAGTGTTTGATGGGGACAGTGTAGAGGGAGCTTTACTCTGTATCTAACCCCGTGCTGTACCTGTCCTGGGAGTGTTTGATGGGGACAGTGTAGAGGGAGCTTTACTCTGTATCTAACCCCGTGCTGTACCTGTCCTGGGAGTGTTTGATGGGGACAGTGTAGAGGGAGCTTTACTCTGTATCTAACCCCATGCTGTACCTGTCCTGGGAGTGTTTAATGGGGACAGTGTAGAGGGAGCTTTACTCTGTATCTAACCCCGGTGCTGACTTGGGTGAACAATAACACACTCGGGGGAGAAGCTGTTCGAGGAGTTGTGAATGCGGAAGGAACAGGAGCAGATGGGAGTTGAAGAGTTGGATTGTCCGCTCCCTAGTAGGAGGCTCAGCTGTGAGTGACTAACCAGAGCTATTTTTACTTTGCAGGAAAGCAAAGACTGTGAAAGGCAGGAAACCCAGGTAGGAAACGTTTGGATAATTGTGTACAGTCCTGCCCGGGCTACCGCACTGAATTAACTGGCCTGCAGCCATGAGGTTAAATGCATGGAACCATATGCAAGAGTTGGAGCGCAGAAAGAGGCCATTCAGCCCATCGTGTCTGTGCCAGAAAGAGTCAAAAAGAGAAACTAGCTGCTCATTTTAATCCCACTTCCCTGCACCTGGTCCGTAGCCTTGCAGGTTACAGTGTTTCCAGTGCTGATCCGGGTCCCTTTCCAATGACTTGAGTGTTTGAGCCTCAGCCGCTGATTCAGGCAGTGAGTTCCAGATGCCCCTCACCCTCTGGGTGAAGAAGACTTTCCCACTCTGGTGCATTGTTCAAATCAGATTCAACAAGCCCTGGGGTGGGGAGAAGGTGGGACTCACTACCACAGGGGCGTGCTCGAGGTGAATAGGTGAAGTGGGGGGGGGTAGCTGGATAAACACACGAGGGAGAAAGGAGCAGAAGGATAGGGTGATGGGAGGGAGATGGGTGAGGGGGGTGGTGGAAGGAGGCTCGTGCGGAGCAGAAATGCCAGCACGGAGCAGAGGGGCCGAATGGCCTGATTCTGCGCTGCGGATTCTAAATAATTCAATCATCTGGCAGCAGAAGTGACTGCCCGGAGCTCTTACACAAACCCAACTGCTTCGCTGATATGCTTCAGTGAAGGGAACCCAGAGTGCTTTCCCCATCTCGGACCACATGTCACTCCAGTCCCACTTGGTTGACCCTCAGTAGGTGTTAATGAGCTACAGTGTCCACATCCCACGAACTTATAAAAATATGGGTTGTGCAGCCAGAGGACCAGGAATGAAATCGTCACCTAGTAAGGGGCAGGAAGGACCCTAGTGGCCACCTTTGGTGCTGTATCATCTTATTATTCTAACAGTCTACAGAATCTATTTAAACAGCACATTGCAGCAAAACAGTCGACAGAATCTGTTTAAACAGTGCACTTACAGCAATGTACATTGTGTATTTAAACAGTGCACTATGGTGGATGAACTAAACAGGTATTTTGCTTCGGTCTTCACTATAGAGGAAAAAAGTAACATCCCAGAAATAGCTGTAAATCAGGAAATGGAAGGGAGGGAGGGACTTGGGAAAATTACAATCACCAGGTATTGAGCAAATTGTTGGTGGTGCAGTCTGACAAATCCCCAGGTCCGGATGGACTTCACCCTAGGGTCTTAAAAGAAGTGTTTAGTGAGATAGTTGATGCGTTGGTTTTAATTTTCCGAAAGTCCCTAGATTGGGGGAAGGTTCCATTAGATTGGAATATAGCAAATGTAACTCCATTATTTAAAAAGGGAGGGAGATAGAAAGCAAGAAACTATAGGCCAGTTAGCCTAACATCTGTCATAGGAAAAATGTTAGAAGTTATTATTAAAGATCTTATAACAGGGCACTTAGAAAAATTCAAGACAGAGTCAACATGGTTTTGTGAAAGGGAAATCACGTTTAACCAATTTATTGGAGTTCTTTGAAGGAGTCCCATGTGCTGTGGATAAAGGGGAACCGGTGGATGTGCTGTACTTAGATTTTCAGAAGGCATTTGATAAAGTGCCACATCAAAGATTATTGTGGAAAATAAAAGCTCATGGTGTAGGGGGTAACATATTGGCCTGGATAAAAGATTGGCTAGCTAACAGAAAACAGAGAATAGGCATAAATGGGTCTTTTCCTGGTTGGCAAGATGTTACGAATGGTGTGCCAGAGGGATCAGTGCTGGGACCTCAACTGTTTACAATTTATATAAATGACTTGGATGAAGGGACTGAAGGAATGGTTGCTAAATTTGCTGATGACAAAAAGATGGGTAGGAAAATAAATTGTGAAGAGGACATAAGGAGGCTACAAAGAGATATAGATAGGTTAAGTGAGTGGGCAAAGATCTGGCAAATGGGGTATAATGTGAGAAAATGTGAAATTTTCCATTTTGGCAGGAAGAGTAAAAGAGAAGCTTATTATCTAAATGGTGAGAGATTGCAGAACTCTGAGTGCAGAGGGATCTGGGTGTCCTAGTGCCTGAATCACAAAAGGTCAGTATGCAGGTACAGCAAGTAATTGGGAAAACAAATAGAATGTTATCATTTATTGGGAGGGGAATTGAATATAAAAGTAGGGAGGTTATGTTTCAGTTGTACAGGGCACTAGTGAGACCACATCTGGAGTATTGTATACAGTACTGGTCTCCTTATTTAAAGAAAGATGTAAATGCATTAGAAGCAGTTCAGAGAAGGTTTACCAGACTAATACCTGGAATGGGCGGGTTGTCTTATGAGGAAAGGTTGGACAGGCTGGGTTTGTATCCACTGGAGTTTAGAAGAGTAAGAGGCGACTTGATTGAAACCCTTAGGATACTGAGGGGTTTTGACAGAGTGGATGTGAGGAGGATGTTTCCTCTTTGAATATTTTTAAGGCAGAGCTAGATAGATTATTGATAAACAAGGGGGAGCGGGCGAAAGGTTTATGAGGGTAGGCATGAATGTGGGGTTGAGGTTACAATCAGATCAGCCATGATCTTATTGAATGGCGGAGCAGGCTTGAGGGGCCGAGGGGCCTACCCCACTCCTACTTCGTATGTACATTCATATGTTAGTACTATAACAGTCTACAGAGTCTATTTAAACAGTGCACTACAGCAAAACAATCTACAGAGTCTAACTAATTAGGGTACTACAGCAAACAGTCCATTTAAACAGTGCAGTACAGCAAAACAATCTACAGAGTCTAACTAGAGTACTACAGCAAACAGTCTACAGAGTCTATTTAAACAGTGCACTACAGCAAAACAACCTACAGAGTCTAACTAATTAGAGTACTGCAGCAAACAGTCTACAGATTCTATTTAAACAGTGCACTACAGCAAAACAATCTACAGAGTCTAACTAATTAGAGTACTGCAGCAGTCTACAGAGTCTATTTAAAAAGAGGCTCTAAGAACTGCCCTCATAACCAGAATGACAGCAATTTCTCCCAAAGAAAGCAGGAAAATGTAGTGAGTGGAGGGCGGTACCAGGATATATCTTGGCAGTGTGAAGTCGCGGAGAAACCGTGTGGCCGCCATGTTGCGATAGACCGGGTGGATAAACCATTTCCAATCTGGCCGGGTCTCCTGCTGTCTCTCGTGTTACGCGACGGCGAGCTGGCTCTTTGAACGTCGCGCCTCATGCTGTCTGCTCCCCGCAGGTCGTCACGGCAACGCAGGGGCGCCGAGGGGCTGGGCAACGAGACCACGCCGATGGCCAGCGCCTCGCCGCCGGAGCTCGGACTTAACCTGACGGGCGGGAACCGGTCGGCGTCCGAGGGGAAGCAGCACGTGGACTACCCCTACTTTGAGGACAAGGTGTTTAGCAAGGAGAGCATCGTCATCTCCAACCTCCGCCACTTCACGGAGTACCGCATCAACATACATGTCTGCAACCACGCCGCGCACAAGGTCGGCTGCAGTGCCGCTACCTTCGCCTTCGCTCGCACCATGCCCGAGGGTGAGTGACCACCAACGCCCCTCACCCCCACCCCCACCGTCCCCGGGAATCCACACTGGATTCCCCACACCGGGAGACCCTCTGCCCATTGTCAGTATGGGGTTCAATAGTCCTCACTCACCATCGCCCATTCCTAGTCCAGAGGATTTGAGTGCTCCTCCCTCTCCCTCTCCCTCTCCCTCTCTCTCTCTCTCACTCCATCCCAATTTTGGGCACCTGCCAATGGCTTGCCCGCAGTTCGGTGCCCGGGGCCCTCGGTGTGAGGGAAGTTGGCACTAAATTGAGAATGCAGCAACAGAATGCATTGACATAGCGCCTTTCAGGTGGTGAAACGTTGCAAGGCCCTTCGGGGGCATTAGACAAACAAAATTTAACACCGAGTCTCAAAAGGAGATTTGAGGGATAGGAGAGAGAGAGAGAGAGAGAGAGAGTGTGTGAGGGAGAGGGAGAGAAAGAGTGTGAAGGAGAGGGAGAGAAAGAGTGTGAGGGAGAGGGAGAGAGAGACTGTGAGTGAGAGGGAGAGAAAGAGTGTGAGGGAGAGGGAGAGAAAGAGTGTGAGGGAGAGAAAGAGTGTGAGGGAGAGAAAGAGTGTGAGGGAGAGGGAGAGAAAGAGTGTGAGGGAGAGGGAGAGAAAGAGTGTGAGGGAGAGAAAGAGTGTGAGGAAGAGAAAGAGTGTGAGGGAGAGGGAGAGAAAGAGTGTGAGGGAGAGGGAGAGAAAGAGTGTGAGAGAGAGTGGGAGAGGGAGAGAGAGTGGGAGAGAGAGAGAGAGTGGGAGAGAGAGAGAGACAGAGAGGGAGAGAGAGACAGAGAGGGAGAGAGAGTGGGAGCGAGAGAGAGAGAGTGGGAGAGAGAGAGAGACAGAGAGGGAGAGAGAGTGGGAGAGAGGGGGAGAGAGAAAGGTGGAGATTAAAGGGATAGGGAGGGGTGTAGGGACTGGAGGAGGTTGCAGAGATAGGGAGGGGTGTAGGGACTGGAGGAGGTTACAGAGATAGGGAGGGGTATAGGGACAGGAGGAGGTTACAAAGATAGGGAGGGGTGTAGGGACTGGAGGAGGTTACAGAGATAGGGAGGGGGTGTAGGGGTGGGGAAGGTTACAGAGATAGGGAGGGGTGTAGTGGCTGGAGGAGATTAAAGAGGTAGCGAGGGGTGTAGGGGCTGGAGGAGGTTACAGAGATAGGGAGGGGTGTAGGGGTGGGGAAGGTTACAGAGATAGGGAGGGGTGTAGTGGCTGGAGGAGATTAAAGAGATAGGGAGGGGTGTAGGGGCTGGAGGAGGTTGCAGAGATAGGGAGGGATGTAGGGTCTGGAGGAGGTTACAGAGATAGGGAGGGGTGTAGGAGCTGGAGGAGGTTACAGAGATAGGGAGGGGTGTAGGGGCTGGAGGAGGTTGCAGAGATAGGGAGGGGTGTAGGGTCTGGAGGAGGTTACAGAGATAGGGAGGGGTGTAGGGGCTGGAGGAGGTTGCAGAGATAGGGAGGGGTGTAGGGTCTGGAGGAGGTTACAGAGATAGGGAGGGGTGTAGTGGCTGGTAGAGGTTACAGAGATAGGGAGGGGTGTAGGGGCTGGAGGAGGTTACAGAGATAGGGAGGGGTATGGGGGCTGGAGGAGGTTACAGAGATAGGGAGAGGGTGTAGGGGTTGGAGGAGGTTACAGAGATAGGGAGGGGGTGTAGGGGCTGGAGGAGGTTACAGAGATAGGGAGGGGGTGTAGGGGTTGGAGGAGGTTACAGAGATAGGGAGTGGTGTAGGGACTGGAGGAGGTTACAGAGATAGGGAGGGACGAGGCCATGGAGGGATTTGTATACAAGGGGGTGAATGATAAAGTGGAGGTTTTGATGGACTAGGAGCCAGTGCGGGGTCAGGGAGCACAGGGGGTGATAGGTGAACGGGTCTTGGTACGAGTTTGGATAAAGGACAGCAGGGTTTTGGATGGGCTGAAGGTTCCAGAGGGAGGCGGATGGGAGGCCGGAAAGGAGCAAGTTGGAATGGTGGGAATGTGGAGGTGGTAATAAATCATAAGCAGAGGTTCTGTGGTTCAGAGAGAGGGGTGCCCTTCACCCAGCATGGCTGGTCAGACAATCCATCACCAAATGGGAGAAGGAACCTGCTGTGCCTGTTTGGGGGCTGGGATATAGGGGGAATGTGTACCTCAGTGAACTGTCGGACTCAGCCTCCATCCTCTACCTGTTTGCTCTCCAGCTCACGCTGACCATATCATCGGGAATGTCACGTGGGAGCTGGTAAACCACAACACCATCCTGCTGAAATGGCCGGAACCTGCCAATCCCAACGGACTCATCCTCAAATACGAGATCAAGTATGGTCGAGACAATGAGGTGAGACACCCCCTCCCTATCTCTGTAACCCCCTCCAGCACCTACACCCCTCCCTATCTCTGTAACCCCCTCCAGCCCCTACACCCCTCACTATCTCTGTAACCTCCTCCAGCCCCTACACCCCTCACTATCTCTGTAACCTCCTCCAGCCCCTACACCCCCTCCCTATCTCTGTAACCTCCTCCAGCCCCTACACCCCTCCCTATCTCTGTAACCTCCTCCAGCCCCTACACCCCTCCCTATCACTGTAACCTCCTCCGGCCCCTTCAAACATCCCTATCTCTGTAACCTCCTCCAGCCCCTACACCCCCTCCCTATCTCTGTAACCTCCTCCAGCCCCTACACCCCCTCCCTATCTCTGTAACCTCCTCCAGCCCCTACGACCCTCCCTATCTCTGTAACCTCCTCCAGCCCCTACGACCCTCCCTATCTCTGTAACCTCCTCCAGCCCCTACACCCCCTCCCTATCTCTGTAACCTCCTCCAGCCCCTACACCCCTCCCTATCTCTGTAACCTCCTCCAGCCCCTACACACCTCCCTATCTCTGTAACCTCCTCCAGCCCCTACACCCCTCCCTATCTCTGTAACCTCCTCCAGCCCCTACACCCCTCCCTATCACTGCAACCTCCTCTACCCCTACACCCCTCCCTATCTCTGTAACCTCCTCCAGCCCCTACACACCTCCCTATCTCTGTAACCTCCTCCAGCCCCTACACCCCTCCCTATCTCTGTAACCTCCTCCAGCCCCTACACCCCTCCCTATCTCTGTAACCTCCTCCAGCCCCTACACCCCTCCCTATCTCTGTAACCTCCTCCAGCCCCTACAACCCTCCCTATCACTGCAACCTCCTCTACCCCTACACACCTCCCTATCTCTGTAACCTCCTCCAGCCCCCTACACCCCTCCCTATCTCTGTAACCTCCTCCAGCCCCTACACCCCTCCCTATCTCTGTAACCTCCTCCAGCCCCTACACCCCTCCCTATCTCTGTAACCTCCTCCAGCCCCTACACCCCTCCCTACCTCTGTAACCTCCTCCAGCCCCCACACCCCTCCCTATCTCTGTAACCTCCTCCAGCCCCTACACCCCTTCCTATCTCTGTAACCTCCTCCAGCCCCTACACCCCTCCCTATCTCTGTAACCTCCTCCAGCCCCTACAACCTTCCAAGTTCCCTCCACCATTGGCGGCCGTGCCTTCAGCTGCCTGGGGGGCCCTGAGCTCTGGAATTCCCTCCCTCAACCTCTCCATCTCTCTCTCTTTCTCTCTATCTCTCTGTGTCTCCCTCCTTTATGATGCTGCCTGTTGCTGAGGGGTGAGACAGTGTGAAATGCTGACATCGTTGTCATATCTATGGCATTCCCAGGAATTCCACGAGTGTGTCCCAAGACACATTTACCAAAAATACGGAGGAGCCATGGTCAGCCGCTTACAGCCAGGCAACCATACAGCCACTGTCCACACCACCTCACTGGCTGGGAATGGGTCCTGGACTGATCCCATCTCCTTCTATATCCCAGACATCCCACGTGAGTACAGGCAGACTGCCAGAGCCAACTGACGTTCATGGGGATACACTGACCTGCATTCATTCATAATGGAGGGGGTCTTATAACTGAGAGTCTTATACTGAGGGTCAGTGTAACAGAGAGAGTGTTATAACTGAGAGTCTTATACTGAGGGTCAGTGTGAGAGAGAGAGTGTTATAACTTAGAGTCTTATACTGAGGGTCAGTGTGAGAGAGAGAGTGATATAACTGAGAGTCTTATACTGAGGGTCAGTGTAACAGAGAGAGTTTTATAACTGAGAGTCTTATACTGAGGGTCAGTGTGAGAGAGAGAGTGTTATAACTGAGAGTCTTATACTGAGGGTCAGTGTAACAGAGAGAGTGTTATAACTGAGAGTCTTATACTGAGGGTCAGTGTGAGAGAGAGAGTGTTATAACTGAGAGTCTTATACTGAGGGTCAGTGTGAGAGAGAGAGTGATATAACTGAGAGTCTTATACTGAGGGTCAGTGTAACAGAGAGAGTGTTATAACTGAGAGTCTTATACTGAGGGTCAGTGTGAGAGAGAGAGTGTTATAACTGAGAGTCTTATACTGAGGGTCAGTGTAACAGAGAGAGTGTTATAACTGAGAGTCTTATACTGAGGGTCAGTGTGAGAGAGAGAGTGTTATAACTGAGAATCTTATACTGAGGGTCAGTGTGAGAGAGAGTGTTATAACTGAGAGTCTTATACTGAGGGTCAGTGTAACAGAGAGAGTGTTATAACTGAGAGTCTTATACTGAGGGTCAGTGTAACAGAGAGAGTGTTATAACTGAGAGTCTTATACTGAGGGTCAGTGTGAGAGAGAGAGTGTTATAACTGAGAGTCTTATACTGAGGGTCAGTGTAACAGAGAGTGTTATAACTGAGAGTCTTATACTGAGGGTCAGTGTGAGAGAGAGAGTGTTATAACTGAGAGTCTTATACTGAGGGTCAGTGTGAGAGAGAGTGTTATAACTGAGAGTCTTATACTGAGGGTCAGTGTGAGAGAGAGAGTGTTATAACTGAGAGTCTTATACTGAGGGTCAGTGTGAGAGAGAGTGTTATAACTGAGAGTCTTATACTGAGGGTCAGTGTAACAGAGAGAGTGTTATAACTGAGAGTCTTATACTGAGGGTCAGTGTGAGAGAGAGAGTGTTATAACTGAGAATCTTATACTGAGGGTCAGTGTGAGAGAGAGAGTGTTATAACTGAGAGTCTTATACTGAGGGTCAGTGTAACAGAGAGAGTGTTATAACTGAGAGTCTTATACTGAGGGTCAGTGAGAGAGAGAGAGTGTTATAACTGAGAGTCTTATACTGAGGGTCAGTGAGAGAGAGAGTGTTATAACTGAGAGTCTTATACTGAGGGTCAGTGTGAGAGAGAGAGTGTTATAACTGAGAGTCTTATACTGAGGGTCAGTGTAACAGAGAGAGTGTTATAACTGAGAGTCTTATACTGAGGGTCAGTGAGAGAGAGAGTGTTATAACTGAGAGTCTTATACTGAGGGTCAGTGTGAGAGAGAGAGTGTTATAACTGAGAGTCTTATACTGAGGATCAATGTGAGAGAGAGTGTGTTATAACTGAGGGTGGGATTACAGAGGGTTTTATACTGGGCGCTTTGAGGTCTATATACAGAGACGGTGTGTGGTGAGGGTATAGGTGTTGGGGAGAGAGTGAGGTACGTTCGGGGTTCAGGTGGACGTGTGGTGGGGATGGGATGGTTGCCGAGGTCCCTAACAGTGAGGGTCCATCACTGTCTCCTCTGTGCCACAGCTGAGAAAAAGTATGAAGATTTCCTGCTGGTCCTGACCATGATGCCTGTCGTGGTGCTGCTGGCTATCCTGCTGCTCGGGGTCTTTGTCTACGTCTACAACAAGAAAAGGTGAGCGCTATCCCATATCGCCCGCCATTTCCGCTGGCTGTGTCTCTCTCCCCCCCCACCCCTGCCTCCCTCCCCCCACCCCTGCCTCCCTCCACCCACCCCTCCCTGGTGAAAATGGGCCTTGTTTGCCGGGAGCTCTGGTGTGAAAATTTCAGTCGGAGTTGACCTCCTGTTGAAGCCTCCGGGGTGCGACTGCTGCATTAAAGGTGCTATGTAAATGCAGCTTGTCGTTGTTTTTTTTTTTTTGACTCTCCCGGATTTGTGGTGACCCTTTTTGTTTCCCCCCCCGACAGAATCAATGGTTTCCTGAATGGCACACTGTACATGTCGGTGAACCCGGAATACTTCAACACCGCCGACAGTAAGTTACTGGCCCCCTGAGCCCTCCTGCATGGTATTTTGAGTATAGTTTTGGCTCGATCCCCTTTTCCTTTGTGTGCTCCGTACCTGCCCTGTAGATGGCGCCGCGACACACACTGAGGGTGCTGTACAGCACCAGGTGAGCGCGGGTACAAACTAAGGGCCACTCGGCCCCTCTGACCTGCCCTGCCATTCCATAAGACCATGGCTGATCCGATTGTAACCTCAACTCCACATTCTGCCTGCCCCCTTTGACCCCCTCCTGTTAGTCAAGAATCTTATCTACCCCAACCTTAAAAATATGAATTGACCTTGCCCCCACCGCTCTCTAAGGAAGAGAATTCCAAAGATTCACGACCCCCCCCGAGAGAAAAAAAATTCTTCCCATCCCCGTCTTCAATGGGAGACCCCCTCATTTTTAAACTGACTCCCCTGTTTCTAGTCTCTCCCACAAGGGGAAACATCCTCTCAACATCCACCCTGTCAAATCCCCTCAGGATCTTTTAATAAGATCGCCTCTCATTCTGCTAAACCCCAATGGACACAGACCCAACCTGTCCCACTTTTCCCCATCGGATAACCCCCTCGTCCCAGGAATCAGCCGAGTGAACCTTCTCTGAACTGCTTCTGTCGCATTTATATAACCTTTCTTAAATAAGACCAACACGGTGCACGATATTCCAGATGTGGTCTCACCAAGACCCTGTGCAGATGCAGTAAAACATCCCCGCTTTTATATCCCATTCCCCCTCGCAATAAACACCAACATCCCATCCACCTTCCTAATCTCTCGCTGCTCCTGCGCAATAACCTTTCCTGATCCATGTACCAGGACACCCAGATCCCTCTGTACCTCAGAGTTCTGCTCCATTTAAATAATATACTTCTTTTCTATTCTTCCTGCCAAAGTGGGCAAGTTCACATTTTATCCATTCACCTCCCAGGGGTTTTGTTTCCTTTATTCCTTCATGGGATGTGGGCAACACTGGCATTTGTTGCCCATCCCTAATTGCCCTCTTCAACTGAGTGGTCTTGCTCAGCCATTTCAGAGGGGGCAGTTAAGAGTCAACCACATGGCTGTGGGTCTGGAGTCACATGTAGGCCAGACCCGGGTAAGGATGGCAGATTTCCTTCCCTAAAGGGGCATTAGTGAACCAGATGGGTTTTTACGACAATCCATGATGGCTGCCATGGTTGCCATCACTGAGACTCGCTTTTCAATTCCAGATTTTATTGACTGAATTTTAATTCTATCAGCTGCCGTGGGGGGATTTGAACCCGTGCCCCCCAGAGCAGTAACCTCTGGGTTACTAGCCCAGTGACAGTACCTCTGGGCCACCGTCTCCCCCTTGCGTGTTTTTTACATGTGGCGGAGCTGACACTGAGACACACACACACACACACACACACGGGGCAGGATTCTCCCCTCATCGTCGGGGGGGTGGGGAGCCTGGGAGAGGCCCACAAGACTGACCAACCACTGCCCGCGATCGGGACCCGGCCACGATTTCAGACCCGGCTGACCAGCCAACGGGCAGCCAGCTTGGAACGCGGACAGGGACGTGTAAAACCAGCGTTAAAAACTTGTTTATTTATTTATTTATTGTCCACCTGTCGGGCGAGGTCTCGCCAAAAAAAATGCAAGAGTGCCGCCCGGTCCTGTCCGGCCCGTCCGCCAACCGGACACTCGGGCGGGCGGGGAAAAGCCCAATTTAATTCGGGCGCGCTGCCGTCTCTCTCTCTCTCTCTCTCTCTCTCGCACGAGTGTGCGTGTCGGGCGCTGAAAATCCTGCCCCCACCGGGGGAAGGGGAGCGAATCACTCCCCGTCTCCCTCTCTGTGTGGCTGAGTTTCCCCCAACTAGGCCCGAACCTATCGGCAGAGCCTCCTCTGGAGGGCCCGCTGGCCACACGCTTATCTTGGCTGCGCCAGTCCGGCCTGTAGTAAGCACAGAGCCCACCTAACAGCTCCGACCGAGGCGGAGGGGGGCACAGTTTGCTTGTTTATGCGGCCTTGGGCAGACCCCCAACTTGAAGCAGCTTCCTAGAGTTCAGTGCTCACCCCACCCGCCCATCCCACCCAGGTACCTCAGGAAGGACACGTCGACTCTTGGAGAGGACACAGTCCAGATTCCACAGCCCGGGATTGTCGCCGGGCAACGCGCTGGGGGCGGGGGAGGGACCCGGGTTCAAATCCTGGCCCCGGCGGATGGTGGGATTGGAGTCCGATTAAAAACGGGGAATTAAAAGCCTGAACGTGACCCCTGGCAACCATCACCGACTGTGGTTAAAAACCCCAACCGGTTCACTAATGCCCCCTTTAGGGAAGGGAAATCTGCCATCCTTACCCGGTCTGGCCTATGTCTGACTCTAAGGCCCACAGCAACGTTAGGGGTGGGCAATAAGTGCTGGCCTAGCCAGGGACTCCCACACAAAAGAAAACCAAATTAAATAAGAGTTTAAGTTATGAGGACAGGTCACACTTGAGTGTCGGAGATTAAGGGGCGGCCTAATCGAGGGGATGAGGATGATTATAAGTAGCCTGATATCTCCAGATGACAACAGGGGCAAATCGACAAGAGTCCTGGACTCTATTCTACCGGTCAGTAATAGGTATGGGGGTATCAACAAACACCACGTGTGGTCTTATCGTGGATAGACACACGAGGGAGAAAGGAATAGGAGGATATGGGGGTGGAGGGAGATGGTGGGGTGGGAGGAGGCTGGGGTCTGGAGCAGAAAGGCCCAGCACGGAGAGCGGAGGGGCCGAAGGGCCTGTGCGTCTGAGTTGTGGATTCTCTTTTAACGTCACTTCTTCCGATGTTTCTTCCCCCACCTCCCCCCCACCCCCCGCCCCCACTCCCTGTCCGGCCCCAGTGTACATCGCAGACGAGTGGGAGGTGCCCAGAGAGACCATCACCATCATCAAGGAGCTGGGCCAGGGCTCCTTCGGGATGGTGTACGAGGGGATGGCCAAGCTGGTGGTGAAGGGTGAGACACAGACCCGGGTGGCATTGAAGACGGTGAACGAGTCAGCCAGTCGGCGCGAGCGCATTGAGTTCCTGAAGGAGGCGTCGGTGATGAAAGCCTTCGACTGCTACCATGTGGTAATGGGATCGCTCCCCGCCCCCCCCCTCCAGCGTGTGTGTGGGTAGGGGGAGTGGGGTGGGGGGGGAAGGGAGCGCGGGGGGAGGTTGCTGGAGGTGCTCCCGCTAACATTCCCACAGGCCTGGGGCCTATCCACGCACCCAGACACAGGCCGGGATATTCCGGTGCCCCCCCCCCACTCCCTCCCCCACCCCCTCCCCAACCCCCACCCCCTCCCCCTCCCCCTCCCCACCCCCTCCCCCACCCCCTCCCCCAATCCCTCCCCCTCCCCCACACCCACCCCTCCCCCACCCCCTCCCCCTCCCCCACCCCCTCCCTCTCCCCTACCCCCTCCCCCTCCTCCACCCCACCCATCCCCCTCCCCACCCCCTCCCCCACCCCCTCCCCCTCCCCACCCCCTCCCCACCCCCTCCCCCACCGCCTCCCCCTCCCCCACCCCCTCCCCCTCCCCACCCCCTCCCCCACCCCCTCCCCCTCCCCCACCCCCTCCCTCTCCCCTACCCCCTCCCCCTCCTCCACCCCACCCATCCCCCTCCCCACCCCCTCCCCCACCCCCTCCCCCTCCCCACCCCCTCCCCACCCCCTCCCCCACCGCCTCCCCCTCCCCCACCCCCTCCCCCTCCCCACCCCCTCCCCCACCCCCTCCCCCTCCCCCACCCCCTCCCCCTCCCCCACCCCCACCCCCTCCCCCACCCCCTCCCCCACTCCCTCCCCCCTCCCCTCCCCCCTCCCCCTCCCCTCCCCCTCCCCCACCCCCTCCCCCACTCCCTCCCCCTCCCCTTCCCCCACCCCCACCCCGTCCCCCACCCCTCCCCCTCCCCCACCCCCTCCCCCACCCCCTCCCCCTCCCCCACCCCCAACCCCTCCCCCACCCCCTCCCCCTCCCCCACCCCCTCCCGCTCCCCCACTCCTCCCCCTCCCCACTCCCTCCCCCACTCCCTCTCCCTCCCCCTCCCCCTCCCCACCCCCACCCCTCCCCCTCCCCCACCCCCACCCCTCCCCCTCCCCCACTCCTCACCCCTCCCCCTCCCCCTCCCCCGCCGGACTGAGCCCCTTCCCCTCCCCCACCCCCATGTGGGCTTCACTGGCTGGGCCCAGCATTTATTGCCCGTCCCTAATTGCCCCCTTGAGAAGGTGGTGGGTGAGCTGCCTTCTTGAGCCGCTGCCGTCCCTGTGGTGTAGGTACACCCACCGTGCTGTTAGGGAGGGAGTTCCAGGATTTTGACCCAGCGACAGTGAAGGAACGGGCGATATATTTCCAAGTCGGGATGGTGAGGGGCTCGGAGGGGAACTTCCAGGTGGTGGTGTTCCCCATGTGTCTGCTGCCCTTGTCCTTCTAGATGGTAGAGGTCATGGGTTTGGAAGGTGCTGTTGAAGGAGCCTTGGTGAGTTGCTGCAGTGCATCTTGTAGATGGTACACACACTGCTGCTACTGTGCGTCGGTGGTGGAGGGAGTGAATGTTTGTGGATGGGGTGCCGATCAAGCGGGGCTGCTTTGTCCTGGATGGTGTTGAGCTTCTTGAGTGTTGTGGGAGCTGCACTCATCCAGGCAGCTCTACAGAAGCACTGAGGCCAATTGTGATTCCCCAAGCTGCAGACCCCAGTGGACTCAACTAACCAGCGATCTCCCCAGTGTGTGTGTGTGTGCATGTGTGCGTGTGTGTGTGTGTGTGTAGTGTGCATGTGCGTGTGTGTGTGTGTACACATGTGTGTGTGTGTGTGTGTGCATGTGTGCGTGTGTGTGTGTAGTGTGCATGTGCGTGTGTGTGTGTGTGTGTGTGCATGTGTGCGTGTGTGTGTGTGTGTGTAGTGTGCATGTGCGTGTGTGTGTGTGTACACGTGTGTGTGTGTGTGTGTGTGTGTGCATGTGCGTGTGTGTGTGTGTACACATGTGTATGTGTGTGTGTGTGTGTGCATGTGCGTGTGTGTGTGTACACGTGTGTATGTGTGTGTGTGTGTGCATGTGTGTGTGTACGTGTGTGTGTGTGTGTGTGCGCATGTGTATGTGTGTGTGTGTGTGTGTGTGCATGTGCGTGTGTCTGTGTGTACGTGTGTGTGTGTGTATATGTGTGTGTGCATCTCACAAACATACTAGGGCAGATACACCCACCATGCCTCTTGGAAACGTGCCTCCCACCCACCCCCAAGCTTCGCAAATGAACAATTCCACTGGATGGTGTCATGGGCTGGACAGCCAATCAGAGTTTCAGCTTATGACATCATGAATGGGCCAGTTCATTGACAGTGGGGGCGACGGGGGTGGGGGGCAGGGGGGTCAACATGGCTAAGATGTGAGTTCCAATTGGGTTCTTGACCAGATTTCTCTACTCTTTGGGTACAGGTGCGGTTGCTAGGGGTGGTCTCCAAGGGACAGCCCACTCTGGTCATCATGGAGCTCATGGCTCGAGGAGATCTCAAGAGCCACCTTCGCTCACTGCGTCTGGGCACTGAGGTACTGGCCCCTTCAACCCTCCGGCTGTATAACTCTCATCTAGAGGCTAAAATGGTAATGTGCTGGTTATGGTATTGGGCAAAGACTTTCCAAGTTCAAATCCTACAGGGACTAAGTTATGACAATGGTTCCAAACCTCTGCTTCGTTGGAACAAAAGATCTTCCATTTCTATGGCCCCTTCAGAATGTCCCAAAACACCTCACAGCCAACGAAAGACTCTCTGAAGGGTGCTCACCGCTGTCATGTAGGAAACGTGGCGCACAGCAAGATCCCACCAACAGCAATCTGATAATGCCCCAGGTCGTCAGTTTTTGATGATGTTGGTTGAGGGATAAATATCGGTCCCGGGACACTGGAGGGAACTCCCTCCCCACCCCCAATCTTCTTCCAATAGTGACCATGGGATCTTCATATCCACCTGAGAGGGCAGATGGGCGACTCAGTTTAATGTCTCATCCAAATGACGGCACCTCCGACAGTGCGGCGCTCCCTCAGTACTGACCCTCCCACAGTGCGGCACTCCCTCAGTACTGACCCTCCGACAGTGCGGCGCTCCCTCAGTACTGACCCTCCGACAGTGCGGCGCTCCCTCAGTACTGACCCTCCGACAGTGCGGCGCTCCTTCAGTACTGACCCTCCAACAGTGCGGCGCTCCCTCAGTACTGACCCTCCCACAGTGCGGCGCTCCCTCAGTACTGACCCTCCGACAGTGCAGCACTCCCTCAGTACTGACCCTCCGACAGTGCAGCACTCCCTCAGTACTGACCCTCCGACAGTGCGGCACTCCCTCAGTACTGACACTCCGACAGTGCAGCACTCCCTCAGTACTGACCCTCCGACAGTGCGGCTCTCCCTCAGTACTGACCCTCCGACAGTGCGGCTCTCGCTCAGTACCGACCCTCTGACAGTACGGCGCTCCCTCAGTACCAACCCTCCGACAGTGCGGCGCTCCCTCAGTACCGACCCTCCGACAGTGCGGCACTCCCTCAGTACTGACCCTCCGACAGTGCGGCGCTCCCTCAGTACTGACCCTCCGACAGTGCAGCACTCCCTCAGTACTGACCCTCCGACAGTGCGGCGCTCCCTCAGTACTGACCCTCCGACAGTGCGGCGCTCCCTCAGTACTGACCCTCCGACAGTGCGGCACTCCCTCAGTACCGACCCTCCGACAATGCGGCGCTCCCTCAGTACTGACCCTCTGACAGTGCGGCACTCCCTCAGTACCGACCCTCCGACAGTGCAGCACTCCCTCAGTACTGACCCTCCGACAGTGCGGCGCTCCCTCAGTACTGATCCTCCTACAGTGCGGCGCTCCCTCAGTACCGACCCACCGACAGTGCGGCGCTCCCTCAGTACTGACACTCCGACAGTGCGGCGCTCCCTCAGTACTGACCCTCCGACAGTGCGGCGCTCCCTCAGTACTGACCATCCGACAGTGCGGCACTCCCTGGTTACCGACCCTCCGACAGTGCGGCGCTCCCTCAGTACTGACCCTCCGACAGTGCGGCGCTCCCTCAGTACTGACCCTCCGACAGTGCGGCGCTCCCACAGTACTGACCCTCCGACAGTGCGGCGCTCCCTCAGTACTGACCCTCCGGCAGTGCGGCGCTCCCTCAGTACTGACCCTCCGACAGTGCGGCGCTCCCTCAGTACTGACCGTCCGACAGTGCGGCGCTCCCTCAGTACTGACCCTCCGACAGTGCGGCGCTCCCTCAGTACTGACCATCCGACAGTGCGGCACTCCCTCAGTACTGACCCTCCGACAGTGCGGCGCTCCCTCAGTACTGACCCTCTGACAGTGCGGCGCTCCCTCAGTACTGACCCTCTGACAGTGCGGCACTCCCTCAGTACTGACCCTCCGACAGTGCGGCGCTCCCTCAGTACTGACCCTCCGACAGTGCGGCACTCCCTCAGCACTGACCCTCCGACAGTGCGGCGCTCCCTCAGCACTGACCCTCCGAGAGAAAGTTTGTTTTATTCATTTACAGGATGTGTGCGTTACTGGCTGGGCCCAGCATTTATTGCCCCATCCCTAAATGCCCCTTGAGAAGGTGGTGGGTGAGCTGCCTTCTTGAGCCGCTGCAGTCCCTGTGGTGTAGGTACACCCACCGTGCTGTTAGGGAGGGAGTTCCAGGATTTTGACCCAGCGACAGTGAAGGAACGGCCGATATATTTCCAAGTCAGGATGGTGAGTGGCTTGGAGGGGAACTTCCAGGTGGTGGTGTTCCCCATGTGTCTGCTGCCCTTGTCCTTCCAGATGGTAGAGGTGGTGGGTTTGGAATTGCGATTGGGTTTTGGACACTGGGAGTGAGAAGGTTAAGGGTCGATTTGACCGAAGACTTTGAGATCAGGAAGGGATACAATGAGGTGAATACCGGGGAGGGGGTGAAATCGTTCCCTTTTTACCCCTCCCACGTGTACTGTACGTGTACAGGAGCTGACACTGAGACACGGCAACGTACAGGGGACGGACAATCTCAGCGCGGGGGCCGGGACGTTGAATTCGGCGTCGCCTGCGCGCCGATCTGATTCTCGCTTTCCCCCCTCCTGTCAGAATAACCAGGACGTCTCTCCGCCCACCCTGAGGGA
This sequence comes from Cetorhinus maximus, assembly GCF_964194155.1. Taxonomy (NCBI): domain Eukaryota; kingdom Metazoa; phylum Chordata; class Chondrichthyes; order Lamniformes; family Cetorhinidae; genus Cetorhinus; species Cetorhinus maximus. The sequence continues at coordinate 51,613 of NW_027597346.1, forward strand.
CATGATGCAGATGGCGGGCGAGATCGCTGATGGCATGGCCTACCTCAACGCCAAGAAGTTCGTACACCGCGACTTGGCGGCGCGAAACTGCATGGTCTCCGAGGATCTCACCGTCAAGATAGGAGGTGGGGCCCTCACTCCGACTGACTGGGTTACAACCCTCAGGAAAAGATCGAACAGGCCGCGGGCTCTTTTCTCTCGAAAGGAGGAGGCTGAGGGCGGGGGGGGCGGTGACCTGATCCAGGTCTTTCAAATTCTGAGAGGGGTTTCGATAGGGTCGACGGAGAGAAGATGTTTCCACTCGCGGTGGAGACCAGAACTAGGGGGGGGCTCATCAATACGAGAGAGTCACTAATAAATCCCATGGGGAATTCATGGAGAAACGTCTTTACCCAGAGAGTGGGGGAGAATGTGGGACTCGCTCCCACGGGGAGTGGGGAGAATGTGTGACTCGCTCCCACGGGGAGCGGGGAGAATGTGGGACTCGCTCCCGCGGGGAGCGGGGAGAATGTGGGACTCGCTCCCACGGGGAGCGGGGAGAATGTGGGACTCGCTCCCACGGGGAGCGGGGGGAATGTGGGACTCGCTCCCACGGGGAGTGGGGACAATGTGGGACTCGCTCCCACGGGGAGCGGGGAGAATGTGGGACTCGCTCCCACGGGGAGTGGTCAAGGCGAATCGCAGAGATGGATTGAAGGGGGGGGTGGAAGCTGGATAAACACACGAGGGAGAAAGGAATAGAAGGATATGGGGATGAGGGGAGATGAAGAGGGGGGCAGGAGGAGGCTCGTGTGGAGCAGAAACACCAGCACGGAGCAGAGGGGCTGAATGGCCTGTTTCTGTGCTGTGGATTCTCTATAGTAATAAGTGGTTGATTAATCGCAGTAATGAGTCTCCGTCAGTTGAGAACAGGACAGGACACGTGGTGAAGAAACCCCCGGGTGAACAGCTTTGACAACTACAGGCCCAAAGTCACCTGTTCCTGACAAAAGACATCAATAACCTGCATTTATATAGCACCTACAACATAGTAAAACATTCCGAAATGCTTCACAGGAGCAGGTATCAGTGTGATAGTCACAATATATCTATCAATGATTTTGATGAGGGAACCAGATGTAATATTTCCAAGTTTGCAGACGACACAAAACTTGGTGGGAATGTGAGCGATGAGGAGGATGTTAAGAGGCTTCAAGGCGATTTAGATTTCATGGCTGAGTGGGAAAAATACATGGCAGACGGAGTATAACGTGGTTATGAGTGTGAAGTTATCCACTTCAATAGGAAAAACAGAATGGCAGTGTATTATTTAAATGGGTGATAGATTGGGAAATGTTGATGTACAAAGGGACCTGGGTGTCCTTGTACACCAATCACTGTAAGCAAGTATGCAGGTACAGCCAGCAGTTAAGAAGGCAAATGGTATGTTGGCCTTCATTGCGAGAGGACTTGAGTACAGGAGCAAGGATGTCTTACTGCAGCTGTACAGGGCCTTGGTGAGACCACACCTGGAGTATTGTGCGCAGTTTTGGTCTCCTTACCTAAGAAAGGATACACTTGCCATAGAGGGAGTGAAGCAAAGGTTCACCAGACTGATTCCTGGGATGGCAGGATTGTCGTATGAGGAGAGATTGGGCCGACTAGGCCCTGTGTTCACTGGAGTTTAGAAGAATGAGAGGGGATCTCATTGAAATGTATAAAATTCTGACAGGGCTGGACAGACTAGATGCAGGGATGATGTTTCCTCTGGGCTGGGGGGGGTCTAGAACAAGGGGTCACAGTCTCAGGATACGAGATAGGCCATTTAGGACTGAGATGAGGAGAAACTTCTTCACTCAGAGGGTGGTGAACCTGTGGAATTCTCTACCACAGAGGCTGTGGAGGCCAAGTCACTGAATATATTTAAGAAGGAAATAGATAGATTTCTGGACTCTAAAGGCATCAATGGGTATGGGGAGAGAGTGGGAGTGTGGTGTTGAGATAGAGGATCAGCCATGATCACATTGAATGGCGGAGCAGACTCGAAGGGCCGAATGGCCTACTCCTGCTCCTGTTTTGCTATGTTTCTAGACAGCGAGCCACATCAGGAGATATTAGGGAGAGGTGATGAAAGGTTGGTCAAAGAGGTCAGTTTTGAGGAGTATCTTAAAGAGGGGAGAGAGAGAGAGATGGGTGGAGAGGTTTAGGGAGGGAATTCAAGAGCTTAGGGCCCCAGGCAGCTGAAGGCACGGCCGCCAATGGTGAAGGGATGGGTGTAGGGGGCTGGAGGAGGTTACAGAGATAGGGAGGGGTGTAGGGGGCTGGAGGAGGTTACAGAGATAGAGAGGGGTGTAGGGGCTGAAGGAGGTTACAGAGATAGGGAGGGGTGTAGGGGCTGGAGGAGGTTACAGAGATAGGGAGGGGTGTAGGGGCTGGAGGAGGTTACAGAGATAGGGAGGGGTATGGAGTATTGATGCAGTTACAGACATAGGCGATAGGGGCTGGAGGAGGTGAAAATGATGTGGGGTGGGTGATGAGACTGTGGAGGGATTTTAGCACAAGGGGGAGATAAGTGTTCAACTAGAATCGAGGTAATCTATGCTCACACTCAGAGATCAGCACTCACACTAAGGGAAGGTATGTGTGGGTAGCATTGGCGCTCACCACTGACCATCCGAGAATGCGGCGCTCCCTCAGTACTGACCCTCCGACAGTGCGGCGCTCCCTCAGTACTGACCCTCCAACAGTGCGGCGCTCCCTCAGTACTGACCCTCCGACAGTGCGGCACTCCCTCACCACTGACCCTCCGAGAATGCGGCGCTCCCACAGTACTGACCCTCCGACAGTGCGGCGCTCCCTCAGCACTGACCCTCCGACAGTGCGTCGCTCCCTCAGCACTGACCCTCCCACAGTGCGGCGCTCCCTCAGTACTGACCCTCCCACAGTGCGGCGCTCCCTCAGTACTGACCCTCCGACAGTACGGCGCTCCCTCAGTACTGACCCTCCGACAGTGCGGCGCTCCCTCAGTACTGACCCTCCGACAGTGCGGCGCTCCCTCAGTACTGACCCTCCGACAGTGCGGCACTCCCTCAGTACTGACCCTCCAACAGTGCGGCGCTCCCTCAGTACTGACCCTCCGACAGTGCGGCACTCCCTCAGTACTGGCACTAGGTGCATCAACCTGGATTCTGTGCTCAGGACTCTGTAGGGTGTTCTCGAACCGACCACCTTGTGACTCGGACCTGAGAGACCTTCCCTTTCAGAAACAGCAAGCGCACAATCTTACAAAGAATTAACTCTCTTCCCATCCTCAATACCTTACAGATTTTGGAATGACTAGAGATATATATGAGACGGATTATTATCGGAAAGGAGGTAAAGGGCTGCTGCCAGTCCGCTGGATGTCCCCAGAGTCTCTGAAAGATGGGATCTTCAGTCCACACACTGATGTTTGGTAAGACTTTCAATTGGTATCCAATCAGTTTGGTAATATTTGGAACACACTGGGAGCTGCGTATTCTGGTTAGAAGTTGCCGATTATAATCATTTCAGGTCCAGAAATACTGGAAGAGGGACGGACCCCATTTAGAAGCACAAACATACAATCCCAACGTACCCCAACCCCTTCCCATTCACTCCCATTGTACACAATCCCAATGGACCCCAACCCCTTCCCATTCACTCCCATTGTACACAATCCCAATGGACCCCAACCCCTTCCCATTCACTCCCATTGTACACAGTCCCAATGGATCCAAACCCCTTCCCATTCACTCCCATTGTACACAATCCCAATGGACCCCAACCCTTTACCATTCACTCCCATTCTACACAATCCCAATGGACCCCAACCCCTTCCCAATCACTCCCACTGTACACAATCCCAATGGATCCAAACCCCTTCCCATTCACTCCCATTGTACACAATCCCAATGGACCCCAACCCTTTACCATTCACTCCCATTGTACACAATCCCAATGGACTCAAACCCCTTCCCATTCACTCCCACTGTACACAATCCCAATGGACCCAAACCCCTTCCCATTCACTCCCATTGTACACAATCCCAATGGACTCAAACCCCTTCCCATTCACTCCCATTGTACACAATCCCAATGGACCCAAACCCCTTCCCATTCACTCCCATTGTACACAATCCCAATGGACCCAAACCCCTTCCCATTCACTCCCATTGTACACAATCCCAATGGACCCAAACCCATACTGGAATCCTTTTTAAAGGACTTATGAAGTTGTAGAATGACGTACCCATCTTCTGGCTGTAGGTTAGGCTGATGTTGGTCCACATTGAGTTTCCACCATCGGGGTGTGGGCAGAGTTAACACTCGGAGCTGTTGTTATTGAGTCGATGTGAGGGGAGGGTGGAGGGACAGAGACCCCCTTGATGCTCGCTCTAACTCTAATGTGCTGCTCTTTCAGGTCATTCGGAGTGGTCCTCTGGGAAATAGCAACACTGGCTGAGCAACCCTACCAAGGAATGTCCAACGAGCAGGTCCTCCGCTTTGTCATGAACAACGGCATCTTGGAGAAACCGGAGAACTGTCCGGACAAACTGTAAGACCCTCCGTCTGCCCTCCCTCAGCCCCCAGACTGAACGACCCTCCCTATCCCCTCCCACAGCCTCCAAACTGTACGACCCTCCACCTGCCATCCCTCAGCTCCCGGACTGAACGACCCTCCCTATCCCCTCCCACAGCCTCCAAACTGTACCACCCTCCACCTGCCCCCCCTCAGCCCCCAGACTGAACGACCCTCCCTATCCCCTCCTTTAGCCTCCAAACTGTACGACCCTCCACCTGCCCTCCCTCAGCCCCCAGACTGAACGACCCTCCCTATCCCCTCCCTTAGCCTCCAAACTGTACGACCCTCCCTCTCACCTCCCTCAGTTTCCAGACTGTAGGATGGGGAACGCCTCCTCCCCCGCCAACTTCAGTCCCCAAACTGGGGGAGCCCCCTCTCCCCCTCAGTCTCCCCTCGAGCTGTAACATGGTCTCTGTCCTGAGTCTTGCCTTTCCCCCAGCTTGGCCTGAGCAGTTCATGCCTCCATCACTGGCTGTCATCGTCTCACTCTCACCAACAATGCTACTGCCACATCCTCTGAACCTTGGTCCTTCAGTTAGGCTTCCCTCCCCAATGCCTCCACCTCCCTGGACAGCCGCAGCTTCACAGAGAGATAATATATCCCCGCTGACCCACATTCACCGGACTCGGCCGCTCAGACTCATTCTGGGTGTTCGGGATTGTGGAACCTTAACTGAGACTATTCCAGACCCGACCCGATTTCAAAATACAGGATTTCAGTGGGACCCTCCCACTGTGTGTTTGATGGGGACGGTGTAGAGGGAGCTTTACTCTGTATCTAACCCCGTGCTGTACCTGTCCTGGGAGTGTTTGATGGGGACGGTGTAGAGGGAGCTTTACTCTGTATCTAACCCCGTGCTGTACCTGTCCTGGGAGTGTTTGATGGGGACGGTGTAGAGGGAGCTTTACTCTGTATCTAACCCCGTGCTGTACCTGTCCTGGAAGTGTTTGATGGGGACAGTGTAGAAGGAGTTTACTCTGTATCTAACTCCGTGCTGTACCTGTCCTGGGAGTGTTTGATGGGGACGGTGTAGAGGGAGCTTTACTCTGTATCTAACCCCGTGCTGTTCCTGTCCTGGGAGTGTTTGATGGGGACAGTGTAGAAGGAGTTTACTCTGTATCTAACCCCGTGCTGTACCTGTCCCTGGGAGTGTTTGATGGGGACAGTGTAGAGGGAGCTTTACTCTGTATCTAACCCCGTGCTGTACCTGTCCCTGGGGGTGTTTGATGGGGACAGTGTAGAAGGAGTTTACTCTGTATCTAACCCCGTGCTGTACCTGTCCTGGGAGTGTTTGATGGGGACAGTGTAGAAGGAGTTTACTCTGTATCTAACTCCGTGCTGTACCTGTCCTGGGAGTGTTTGATGGGGACGGTGTAGAGGGAGCTTTACTCTGTATCTAACCCCGTGCTGTACCTGTCCTGGGAGTGTTTGATGGGGACGGTGTAGATGGAGCTTTACTCTGTATCTAACCCCGTGCTGTGCCTGTCCCTGGGAGTGTTTGATGGGGACAGTGTAGAGGGAGCTTTACTCTGTATCTAACCCCGTGCTGTACCTGTCCCTGGGAGTGTTTGATGGGGACAGTGTAGAGGGAGCTTTACTCTGTATCTAACCCCGTGCTGTACCTGTCCTGGGAGTGTTTGATGGGGACAGTGTAGAGGGAGCTTTACTCTGTATCTAACCCCGTGCTGTACCTGTCCTGGGAGTGTTTGATGGGGACAGTGTAGAGGGAGCTTTACTCTGTATCTAACCCCGTGCTGTACCTGTCCTGGGGAGTGTGTGATTGACGGGAGATTATTTTTTTCCCTCAGCCACGACCTGATGCAATTGTGTTTCCAGCCAAACCCGAAGTCCCGCCCGAGCTTTCTGCAGGTTGTCGAGCGGCTGAGCGACGCCATGCGGCCTAGCTTCCGGGACCTTTCCTTCTGCTACAGCCGGGAGGCCGCGCAGCGAGAATCGGGAGCCTGCGGGACACCGGGGGGCCTGACGGACGTGGCCTCCTCTCCGGCCTCCGGACACCGGACGCCCCGAAGCCTGCCCCAGCCCTACTCCCAGCGTTGCCAGGGCGACCAGCCGGGCTACTGCCACCTGAACGGGTCAGCGGGGGGCCCGGGTACATTGGCACCGGCCGAGGATTGTCTCTAAGGGGGGGAGGGGGGGGTCAGTCCCTCTGTTCTCCGGCCTCCCCCGGACATCGCAGTCCCGAGTTCGTTATTCCCCTCAGCAACGCAGATGGTGGCGAAATGAAATGAATAAACAGAGCCTGAGCTGGCGAACGAGGTTTAAAGGATCGGGGGGAACCTGCGGTCGTCTCTCGAATGGTCTCCTTCTGAATCTCAGTGTGCAAATAAAATCTTTCCTCTTGCCAACTGGGCGCAGCCTCTTGTTGTTATTCCCTGGCAAAGCCAGAGTCAAATAGATGCCCTTCCATCACCCTTCAAGGCTCAGTCCCCGATCCGGATGGGTAATTGACTCCTCGATGCAGTGTGGGAGCTTTGGACAGTAGCTGGACATTGCCCTTGCAAGGGTCTCCCCCCCCACCCCAACTCCATCCCTCACTTCCTCGGTCCCTCTCCCACTCAGGTTGGGCATTGATCCCATTCCCGTGTCAGTGGTGAGACTCGGGGCTCTGTCCGAGCGCAGCCAGTCCTAGCTCAGGGTCAGGAGGACCAGGTTCTCAGCCGCTCTCCGGGGTCCTCACCCCATCAGCCAGGCGGAGATTCCCAGTGCCAGTGCTGAGGGAGCGCCGCACTGTCGGAGGGTCAGTGCTGAGGGAGCGCTGCACTGTCGGAGGGTCAGTGCTGAGGGAGCGCCGCACTGTTGGAGGGTCAGTGCTGAGGGAGTGCCGCACTGTCGGAGGGTCAGTGCTGAGGGAGCGCTGCACTGTCGGAGGGTCAGTGCTGAGGGAGCGCCGCACTGTTGGAGGGTCAGTGCTGAGGGAGTGCCGCACTGTCAGAGGGTCAGTACTGAGGGAGCGCCGCACTGTCGGAGGGTCAGTGCTGAGGGAGTGCCGCACTGTCGGAGGGTCGGTACTGAGGGAGCGTCGCACTGTCGGAGGGTCAGTTCTGAGGGAGTGCCGCACTGTCGGAGGGTTAGTATTGAGGGACCGCCGCACTGACAGAGGGTCAGTACTGAGGGAGCGCCGCAGTGTCAGAGGGTCAGTTCTGAGGGAGTGCCGCACTGTCGGAGGGTCAGTGCTGAGGGAGCGCCGCACTGTCGGAGGGTTAGTACTGAGGGAGTGCTGCACTGTCGGAGGGTCAGTACTGAGGGAGTGCTGCACTGTCAGATGGTCAGTACTGAGGGAGTGCTGCACTGTCGGAGGGTCAGTACTGAGGGAGCGCCGCACTGTCGGAGGGTCAGTACTGAGGGAGTGCCGCACTGTCAGAGGGTCAGTACTGAGGGAGTGCCGCACTGTCAGAGGGTCAGTACTGAGGGAGTGCCGCACTGTCAGAGGGTCAGTACTGAGGGAGCGCCGCACTGTCGGAGGGTCAGTACTGAGGGAGTGCCGCACTGTCGGAGGGTCAGTACTGAGGGAGTGCCACACTGTCGGAGGGTCAGTACTGAGGGAGCGCCGCACTGTCGGAGGGTCAGTACTGAGGGAGTGCCGCACTGTGGGAGGGTCAGTACTGAGGGAGTGCTGTACTGTCGGAGGGCCAGTACTGAGGGAGCGCCGCACTGTCAGAGGGTCAGTACTGAGGGAGCGCCGCACTGTCCGAGGGTCAGTACTGAGGGAGTGCCGCACTGTCGGAGGGTCAGTACTGAGGGAGTGCCGCACTGTCGGAGGGTCAGTACTGAGGGAGTGCCGTCCTGTCAGGGGTAGTGTCTTTCATGTGGTGCATTAAGCCGAGGCTCCATGTGTCCTCTCAGGTTCTTGTACGAGTTTCAATGGCCACGATTTTGAAGAGGGGCAGGGGAGATCTCCCTGGAGTGTGAGTCATGATGTCTCCTGAACTGAAAGCCAATGATCTCTTGGCTGTGTATGGGAGCTTGCTGTGCACCTATTGGTTACATCTTTTCCCTAAAGTCAGTGAATCTGCTTCGAAAGTACTTCATGGGCTGTAAAGTGGTTTGGCTTGTCTCACAGACACTGTGTCAATGGGTGTATAACCTCTGTGACTGGTGGGGGTGTGGGTTTGGTATTTGCGTCCCCCTCCCTCGCAGCCCCACCCAGGCAAGAAGAGGCGTGCGCCGACAGGCCAGACAGTGGGTAGCTTCACTTACAGGGGATGACACCTCGGTCCACATGCAATGGTGCTGTGTCCAAGACTAGATGACAGAGAGGGGGTGAGCAGCACTGCAGCAGCTACTGAGGCTCATGTCCACTAGATGGCGGAGCCCACCAAGGTGCCACTGTCAGAGAGGGACCTGGGCACCCTCCACACACACAGGAGCCCTGTGCAAGGAGAGATCACCTTATTAAACAACAGGGAGGAACATAGTGAGAACAACTGGGGAATGGGGGACATGTGGAAAGGATCCGGCCAGCTGGACAGGCAGCTGGATATCCAGACCGGCCATCTTGCCTGACGCCCTCTGTAAACTCCCTCGACAATCCACCCCAAAGACTCACTCCAATCCCTCTTCACCCTCTGTCCACTCAGCCCGACATCATCTCACTTCTCAAATTCTCATCCTTACTTCCAATCCTCAATCACTACCCCTCCCTATCCCTGTAACCTCCTCCAGCCCCTACACCCCTCCCAATCTCTGTAACCACCTCCAGCCCCTACACCCCTCCCTATCTCTGTAACCTCCTCCAGCCCCTACACACCTCCCTATCTCTGTAACCTCCTCCAGTCCCTACACCCCTCCCAATCTCTGTAACTTCCTCCAGCCCCTACACCCCTCCCTATCTCTGTAACCTCCTCCAGCCCCTACACCCCTCCCAATCTCTGTAACTTCCTCCAGCCCCTACACCCCTCCCTATCTCTGTAACCTCCTCCAGCCACCACACCCCTCCCTATCTCTCTAACCTCCTCCAGCCCCTAAACCCCTCCCTATCTCTCTAACCTCCTCCAGCCCCTACAACCCTCCCTATCTCTGTAACACCCTCCAGCACCTACACCCCTCCCTATATCTGTAACCTCCTCCAGCCCCTACAATCCTCCATATCTATGTAACCTCCTCCAGCCCCTACACCTCTCCCTATCTCTGTAACCTCCTCCAGCCCCTACACCCATCCCTATCTCTGTAACCTCCTCCAGCCCCTACACCCCTCCCAATCTCTGTAACCTCCTCCAGCCCCGAACAGCCCTGTCCTAACACTGTAACCTCCTCCAGCCCCTACACCCCTCCCTATCTCTGTAACCTCCTCCAGCCCCTACACCCCTCCCTATCTCTGTAACCTCCTCCAGCCCCTACACCCCTCCCTATCTCTGTAACCTCCTCCAGCCCCGAACAGCCCTCTCCTATCTCTGTAACCTCCTCCAGCCCCTACACCCCTCCCTATCTCTGTAACCTCCTCCAGCGCCTACACTCCTCCCTATCTCTGTAACATCCTCCAGCCCCTACACCCCTCCCTCTCTCTGTAACCTCCTCCAGCCCCTACACCCCTCTCTATCTCTGTAACCTCCTCCAGCACCTACACCCCTCCCTATCTCTGTAACCTCCTCCAGCCCCTACACCCCTCCCTATCTCGGTAACCTCCTCCAGCCCCTACACCCCTCCCTATCTCTGTAACCTCCTCCAGTCCGCTACACCCCTCCCTGTCTCTGTAAACTCCTCCAACCCACTACACCCCTCCCTATCTCGGTAACCTCCTCCAGCCTCTACACCCCTCCCTATCTCTGTAACCTCCTCCAGCACCGACACCCATCCCTAACTCTGTAACCTCCTCCAGCCCCCCCCTCCCTATCTCTGTAACGTCCTCCAGCCCGTACACCCCCTCCCTATCTCTGTAACCTCCTCCAGCCCCTACACCCCTCCGTATCTCAGTAACATCCTCCAGCCCGTACAACCCCTCCCTATCACTGTAACCTCCTCCAGACACTACACCCCTCCCTATCTCTGTAACCTCCTCCAGCCATTACACCCCCTCCCTATCTCTATAACCTCCTCCAGCCCCTACATCCCTCCCAAACTCTGTAACCTCCTCCAGCCCCTACACCCCTCCCTATCTCTGTAACCTCCTCCAGCCCCTACACCCCTCCCTATCTCTGTAACCTCCTCCAGCACCTACACCCCTCCCTATCTCAATAACCTGCTCCAGCCCCTACACCGCTACCTATCTCTGTAACCTCCTCCAGCCCCTACACCCTCCCTATCTTGATAACCTCCTCCAGCCCCTACACCCCTCCCTATCTCTGTAACATCCTCCAGCCCCTAAAACCCTACCTATCTCTGTAACCTGCTCCAGCCCCTACACACCTCCCCATCTCTGTAACCTCCTCCAGCACCTACACCCCTCCCAAACTCTGTAACCTCCTCCAGCCCCTACACCCCTCCCTATCTCTGTAAACTCCTCCAGCCCCTACACCCCTCCCTATCTCTGTAACCTCCTCCAGTCCCTACACCCCTCCCAATCTCTGTAACCTCCTCCAGCCCCTACACCCCTCCCTATCTCTGTAACCTCCTCCAGCCCCCACACCCCTCCCTATCTCTGTAACCTCCTCCAGCCCCACACCCCTCCCTATCTCTGTAACCTCCTCCAGCCCCTACACCCCTCCCTATCTCTGTAACCTCCTCCAGCCACCACACCCCTCCATATCTCTCTAACCTCCTCCAGCCCCTAAACCCCTCCCTATCTCTCTAACCTCCTCCAGCCCCTACAACCCTCCCTATCTCTGTAACCCCCTCCAGCACCTACACCCCTCCCTATATCTGTAACTTCCTCCAGCCCCTACAATCCTCCATATCTATGTAACCTCCTCCAGCCCCTACACCTCTCCCTATCTCTGTAACCTCCTCCAGCCCCTACACCATCTCTATCTCTGTAACCTCCTCCAGCCCCTACACCCCTCCCAATCTCTGTAACCTCCTCCAGCCCCGAACAGCCCTCTCCTATCACTGTAACCTCCTCCAGCCCCTACACCCCTCCCTATCTCTGTAACCTCCTCCAGCGCCTACACTCCTCCCTATCTCTGTAACCTCCTCCAGCCCCTACACCCCTCCCTCTCTCTGTAACCTCCTCCAGCCCCTACACCCCTCCCTATCTCTGTAACATGCTCCAGTCCCTACAGCCCTCCCTATCTCCGTAACCTCCTCCAGCCTCTACACCCCTCCCTATCCCTGTAACCTCCGTGGGCCCCTACACCCCTCCCTATCTCTGTAACCTCCTCCAAGCCCTACACCCCTCCCTATCTCTGTAAACTCCTCCAGCCCCTACACACCTCCCAATCTTTGAAAACTCCTCCAGACCCTACACCCCTCCCTATCTCTGTAACCTCCTCCAGCCCCACACCCCTCCCTATCTCTGTAACCTCCTCCAGCCCCACACCCCTCCCTATCTCTGTAACCTCCTCCAGCCCCTACACCCCTCCCTATCTCTGTAACCTCCTCCAGCCACCACACCCCTCCCTATCTCTCTAACCTCCTCCAGCCCCTAAACCCCTCCCTATCTCTCTAACCTCCTCCAGCCCCTACAACCCTCCCTATCTCTGTAACCCCCTCCAGCACCTACACCCCTCCCTATATCTGTAACCTCCTCCAGCCCCTACAATCCTCCATATCTATGTAACCTCCTCCAGCCCCTACACCTCTCCCTATCTCTGTAACCTCCTCCAGCCCCTACACCCATCCCTATCTCTGTAACCTCCTCCAGCCCCTACACCCCTCCCAATCTCTGTAACCTCCTCCAGCCCCGAACAGCCCTCTCCTATCACTGTAACCTCCTCCAGCCCCTACACCCCTCCCTATCTCTGTAACCTCCTCCAGCCCCTACACCCCTATCTCTGTAACCTCCTCCAGCCCCTACACCCCTCCCTACCTCTGTAACCTCCTCCAGCCCCGAACAGCCCTCTCCTATCTCTGTAACCTCCTCCAGCCCCTACACCCCTCCCTATCTCTGTAACCTCCTCCAGCGCCTACACTCCTCCCTATCTCTGTAACCTCCTCCAGCCCCTACACCCCTCCCTCTCTCTGTAACCTCCTCCAGCCCCTACACCCCTCCCTATCTCTGTAACCTCCTCCAGCACCTACACCCCTCCCTATCTCTGTAACCTCCTCCAGCCCCTACACCCCTCCCTATCTCGGTAACCTCCTCCAGCCCCTACACCCCTCCCTATCTCTGTAACCTCCTCCAGCACCGACACCCATCCCTAACTCTGTAACCTCCTCCAGCCCCTACACCCCTCCGTATCTCTGTAACATCCTCCAGCCCGTACAACCCCTCCCTATCACTGTAACCTCCTCCAGACACTACACCCCTCCCTATCTCTGTAACCTCCTCCAGCCATTACACCCCCTCCCTATTTCTATAACCTCCTCCAGCCCCTACATCCCTCCCAAACTCTGTAACCTCCTCCAGCCCCTACACCCCTCCCTATCTCTGTAACCTCCTCCAGCCCCTACACCCCTCCCTATCTCTGTAACCTCCTCCAGCACCTACACCCCTCCCTATCTCAATAACCTGCTCCAGCCCCTACACCGCTACCTATCTCTGTAACCTCCTCCAGCCCCTACACCCTCCCTATCTTGATAACCTCCTCCAGCCCCTACACCCCTCCCTATCTCTGTAACATCCTCCAGCCCCTAAAACCCTACCTATCTCTGTAATCTGCTCCAGCCCCTACACCCCTCCCTATCTCTGTTACCTCCTCCAGCCCCTACACCCCTCCCTATCTCTGTAACCTCCTCCAGCCCCTACACCCCTCTCTTTCTCTGTAACCTCCTCCAGCCCCTACACACCTCCCCATCTCTGTAACCTCCTCCAGCACCTACACCCCTCCCTATCTCTGTAACCTCCTCCAGCCCCTACACCGCTATCTCTGTAACCTCCTCCAGCCCCTAAACCCCTACCTATCTCTGTAACCTCCTCCAGCCCCTACACCCCTCCCTATCTCTGTAACCTCCTCCAGCCCCTACAACCCTCCCTATCTCTGTAACATGCTCCAGCCCCTACAGCCCTCCCTATCTCCGTAACCTCCTCCAGCCTCTACACCCCTCCCTATCCCTGTAACCTCCTCCAGCCCCTACACCCCTCCCTATCTCTGTAACCTCCTCCAAGCCCTACACCCCTCCCTATCTCTGTAAACTCCTCCAGCCCCTACACACCTCCCAATCTCTGAAAACTCCTCCAGCCACTACACCCCTCCCTATCTCTGTAACCTCCTCCAAACCCCTACACCCCTCCCTATCTCTGTAACCTCCTCCACCCTCCACACTCCTCCCTATCCCTGTAACCTCCTCCAGCCCCTACACCCCTCCCTATCTCTGTAACCTCCTCCAGCCCCTACACCCCTCCCTATCTCTGTAACCTCCTCCAGCCCCTAAACCCCTCCCTATCCCTGTAACCTCCTCCAGCCCCTAAACCCCTCCCTATCCCTGTAACCTCCTCCAGCCCCTACACCCCTCCCTATCCCTGTAACCTCCTCCAGCCCCTACACCCATCCCTATCTCTGTAACCTCCTACAGCCCCTACACCCCTCCCCATCGCTGTAACCTCCTCCAGCCCCTACACCCCTCCCTATCACTGTAACCTCCTCCAAACCCTACACCCCTCCCTATCTCTGTAACCTCCTCCAGCCCCTACACCCCTCCCTATCTCTGTAACCTCCTCCAGCCCGTACACCCCTCCCTATCTCTGTAACCTCCTCCAGCCCCTACACCCCTCCCCATCTCTGTAACCTCCTCCAGCCTCTACACCCCTCCTTATCTCTGTAACCTCCTCCAGCCCCTACAAACCTCCGTATCTCTGTAACATCCTCCAGCCCGTACAACCCCTCCCTATCACTGTAACCTCCTCCAGACCCTACACCCCTCCCTATCTCTGTAACCTCCTCCAGCCATTACACCGCCTCCCTATCTCTATAACCTCCTCCAGCCCCTACATCCCTCCCTAACTCTGTAACCTCCTCCAGCCCCTACACCCCTCCCTATCTCTGTAACCTCCTCCAGCCACTACACCCCTCCCTATCTCTGTAACCTCCTCCAGCACCTACACCCCTCCCTATCTCAATAACCTGCTCCAGCCCCTACACCGCCACCTATCTCTGTAACCTCCTCCAGCCCCTACACCCTCCCTTTCTTGATAACCTCCTCCAGCCCCTACACCCCTCCCTATCTCTGTAACCCCCCTCCAGCCCCTACACCCATCCCTATCTCTGTAACCCCCCTCCAGCCCCTACACCCCTCCCTATCTCTGTAACCTCCTCAGGCCCCTACACCCCTCCCTATCTCTGTAACCTCCTCCAGCCCCTACACCCCTCCCTATCTCTGTAACCTCCTCCAGCCCCTACACCTCTCCCTATCTCTGTAACCTCCTCCAGCCCCTACACCCCTCCCTATCTCTGAAACCTCTTCCAGCCCCTACACCCCTCCCTATCTCTGTAACCTCCTCCAACCCCTACACCCCTCCCTATCTCTGTAACCTCCTCCAGCCCCTACACCCCTCCCTATCTCTGTAACCTCCTCCAACCCCTACACCCCTTCCTATCGCTGTAACCTCCTCCAGCCCCTACACCCCTCCCTATCTCTTATAACCTCCTCCAACCCCTACACCCCTCCCTATCTCTGTAACCTCCTCCAGCCCCTACACCCCTCCCTATCTCTGTAACCTCCACCAGCCCGTACACCCCTCCCTATCTCTGTAACCTCCTCCAGCCCCTACACCCCTCCCCATCTCTGTAACCTCCTCCAGCCTCTACACCCCTCCCTATCCCTGTAACCTCCTCCAGCCCCTACACCCCTCCCTATCTCTGTAACCTCCTCCAGCCCCTACACCCCTCCCTATCTCTGTAACCTCCTCCAGCATCTACACCCCTCCCTATCCCTGTAACCTCCTCCAGCCCCTACACCCTCCCTATCTCTTTAACCCCCCTCCAGCCCCTACACCCCTCCCTATCTCTGTAACCTCCTCCAGCCCCTACACCCCTCCCTATCTCTGTAACCTCCTCCAGCCCCTACACCCCTCCCTATCTCTGTAACCTCCTCCAGCCCCTACACCCATCCCTATCTCTGTAACCCCCCTCCAGCCCCTACACCCCTCCCTATCTCTGTAACCTCCTCAGGCCCCTACACCCCTCCCTATCTCTTAACCTCCTCCAGCCCCTACACCCCTCCCTATCTCTGTAACCTCCTCCAGCCCCTACACCTCTCCCTATCTCTGTAACCTCCTCCAGCCCCTACACCCCTCCCTATCTCTGAAACCTCTTCCAGCCCCTACACCCCTCCCTATCTCTGTAACCTCCTCCAGCCCCTACACCCCTCCCTATCTCTGTAACCTCCTCCAGCCCCTACACCCCTCCCTATCTCTGTAACCTCCTCCAGCCCTACACCCCTCCCTATCTCTGTAACCTCCTCCAGCCCCTACACCCCTCCCTATCTCTGAAACCTCTTCCAGCCCCTACACCCCTCCCTATCTCTGTAACCTCCTCCAGCCCCTACACCCCTCCCTATCTCTGTAACCTCCTCCAGCCCCTACACCCCTCCCTATCTCTGTAACCTCCTCCAGCCCCCCCTCCCTATCTCTGTAACCTCCTCCAGCCCCTACACTCCTCCCTATCTCTGTAACCTCCTCCAGCCCCTACACTCCTCCCTATCTCTGTAACCTCCTCCAGCCCCTACACCCCTCCCTATCTCTGTAACCTCCTCCAGCCCCTACACCCCTCCCTATCTCTGTAACCTCCTCCAGCCCCTACACCCCTCCCTATCTCTGGCACCTTCAGGAGAGGAGTGGGACCCCGTACCCCAGTGAGAGTCAGCACTGATCTCATCTGGGTTTGTGCTCAGGTTGTGACTGTCAGCGAGTGTGGTGGGGTCACTGACCCGGGGGGGTGGGGAGGGGGGAGATACTGTTTGTGTAATCCTTCCTCAGTGCCCAGTTAGCATAATTCATTGCGCATTTCAATTTTCACACTTCACATCCTGTTCCCTTTGTAAGAGCCTCACAAATGTGCTGCTGTCTGGCATTGTATTCGTCTCACCGCAGGCTGTTCCTCACCCAATGCATTAGCAGCAGTAATTGGAATAGGGAGGGGGGTGGGGGAGGTGGGCGGAAAGACACAGTTTATTTTTATTAAAGATAAGTATCAGCGAATGCTTCCTCGCACAATAATGGTCCAATTATGGCGCAGGACACAGTCACTCAATCCAATTTCAGCAAGACTGTGCTGACCTAGCTGGATCGGAGAGGGACCAGCTACCCCTTGCTGCCCCCACTGACCCCCGCTGACCCCCTGCTACCCCCCTCTGACCCCCGCTGCCCCCCACTGCCTCCAGCTGACCCCTGCTGCCCCCCTCAGCTCCGAAAGATGGGGAGCTCCTCGGGTCTGCGTGATGAGCTGGGATTAGACGGGGAAGGAGCGTGATAAGGTTCAGGACAGAGAGCCAGGTCGGGACAGACGTTGGTGAGACTCCGCTCGGGTAATAGAGTGGGGGGGCAGCGGCAGAACCAAAGCCCAGGGAAGCCTGGGAGCGGCTGAGTTAATATTAAACATTGGAAACAGGCGAGCTTTTATGTTCCTCGCACTGAGAGATTTCTCCAGTGTCAAACCCTTCAGTGCGGATTCTCACTGGGGTACAGGGTCCCCCTCCTCTCCTGAAGGTGCTGACTCTCACTGGGGTACAGGGTCCCCCTCCTCTCCTGAAGGTGCCAGAGAAAGGGAGGGATGCACGGTCTTGAGGAGGAGGTTACAGAGATAGGGAGGGGTGTAGGGTCTGAAGGGCACAGCGGCTAAAGGGAAACGGTTCACTCTCCTTCTGTGCCCCTCTCAATTTATGTTTGTCCCTTTCTTGGGAAGTGGGTGTCACTGGGCAAGGCCAGCATTTGTTGCCCATCCCTAATTGCCCCCTTGAACTGAGTGGTCTCACTCGGCCACTTCAGAGGGGCAGTTAAGAGTTGACCACATGGGCTGTGGGTCTGGGGTCACGTGTAGGGCCAGACCGGGTAAGGATGCGAGATTTCCTTCCCTAAAGGGGCATTAGTGAACCAGATGGGGTTTTTCCAACAATCCAGGATGGTTGCCCTGATCACCATCACTGAGACTCGCTGTCACCAGCTTTTATTAATTGAATTTAAATTCCACCAGCGGCCGTGATGGGATTTGAGCCCGTGTCCCCGGAGAATGGGCCTCTGGGTTAGTAACCCAGTGACATTACCACCACGCCACCGTCTTCCATGTCTTCTGTCTCCCACCGTGTCGGCTCCTGTACCCGTACAGTACACACAGCGGGTGAAAGGGAGTGAACCGCTGCTGCCTGGTCCTGTACATCCCCCTCGCGCGTGTGTGTGTGTGTGTCTCAGGGAATGTCGGAGATTGTTCCAGGATCACATGTCTTGTCTGACAAATTCTCATCATTTCACTAATGTAAACAGAGAGAGGGAGATTGGAGAACTGGGAGAGGGGGGGGCAATTAAATATTTAAAGGGAGAGGTCCCAGCGGAGAACTAAAGTATTGAACAAGTGCATGTACTCAGCACTGCAACAACAGATTTAGTATCCTAGGTACATATGATAATGGTTAGGGGTCACTTTGATTAGCAAGGGGCTATTTAGAAACTGACTGATGCTCTACTCTGATACACATTTGAAAACAGTGTTAAAATCTCTGCACAGCCTCGTTCTATCCTATTGATCTTACCGTACACAGTGAAATCACTCCTTTCCCTTCTCTGGCCTCCTGAGCCCTCTGTCTCTCTCACTCTCGTTCTCCCTGCCTCCTCCCCTCTGCACACAGGAGTCACCTGCTCCTCCACACACTCCCAACACTGTTCACCATCTCTCCCCCTCTCCCCACACACACACACACACACTCTCTCTCTCTCTCTCTCTCTATATACCCCTGCATACTTTTCCCCTACGAGTATTTATCCGATTCCCCCTTTTTGAAAGTTCCTATTGAATCTGCTTCCACCGCCCTTTCAGGCAGCGCCTTCCAGATCACAACAACTCGCTGTGTAAATAAAAAACAAATTCTCCTCATCTCCCCCTCTGGTTCTTTTCCCGATTCTCTTCAATCTGTGTCCCCCTCTGGTTACCGACCCTCCTGCCCAGTGGAAACAGTTTCTCCTCATTTACTCTGTCCAAACCCCCTTCCTGATTCCGAACGCCTCGATTCAATCTCCCCCCTTAACCTTCTCCGCTCCGAGGAGAACGATCCCAGCTTCTCCCAGTCTCCCCACATGGACTGAAGTCCCTCATCCCGGGTCCCGTTCGGGGTAAATCTCCCTCCCGCAGCCTCTCCGAGGGCCCGGAATGGGACAGAGCGCCCCAGCTGGGGGTCTGAAGGTGTGATCTATAAAGAGTTAGTGTTGCTGCCTTGATTTTACTCTGTGTCTCCATTTATAACGTCACAGATCCCGCATTTCTGTGTGACCGGGCCTAGGCATTGACTGGACGTGTTAAGCCCTTTGCTGCAACCTAACGGCACTTTATCCAGAGCACAGTAACGCCCGTGCACACCAGTCCCACCTCCTGGCCACACAGGGAGAGTCCTGCCTGGCTCACCTGGGGAAGACCAAATGCAAGTTAATTTACTGGGGCCTGAGAGTCCATTAGAGCAACCACCAGGGACCCTGCCCCTGCCTCACATTCCCACTGCTTCACAGACAGCCAGAGGCAGCCTCAGAGCGCGGCCGCATCGCTCAGCAGGAGAAGTGAGAGATCGAGCGCAAGCCTGTTTTTTTATTGCCTCTTTATCTGCCTCTTCCCCACCCCCCCACCCCCGGCATCCCTCTCCCTCCTAACTCCACTCACCCGGGCGCAGCTTCCTGCAATCTCCAGCCTAGCCAGTTTCCAATATTAGTGCAGTGAGTGCAGATCCGATTAGCCCATCGGGTTCAGACTCATGACCACAGTATTTTGGAGACCCAGATACCCACACTCACATCTACTGGAGACCCAGATACCTCCGTGGGATGGACACAGGGACTGCGGACATGTTGTGCACTCAGATAGCCTGGTCAGGTAGGCGGCAAGTTAAAGAATCAGACAGTCAGTCTATCAGGGACATAACCCACTACGGCTGTGCACAGCATTGTGGAACGTGTAGCACCCGGCAACAGACAGGCCTGTATGGCAAAGAGAGAACACTGCCAGCCAGACAGACAGACAGACATCGGGCAGTTTCGAAGACGCAGAGGTACACACATACACACACAGACACACACAGACACACACAGACACACACACAAACACACACACACAAACACACACACACAAACACACACACACAAACACACACACACAAACACAGTCAGACACAAACACAGTCAGACACAAACACAGTCAGACACAAACACAGTCAGACACACACACACACAAACACACACACACAGACAGACACACAGACACACAGAAACAGACACACACACACGCAGACAGACAGACACACACACAGGCACAGACACACAGACACACTGACACACAGACAGACACACCACACACAGTCAGACACACACACACACACAGACGCGCACACACAGGCGCACACTCACAGGCGTGCACACACACAGACACATACACTCACAGACATACACAGACATACACAGACATACACAGACACACACAGACACAGACATAGACACACAGACACACACACAGACACACAGATATAGACACACAGACATAGACACACAGACATAGACACACAGACATAGACACACAGACATAGACACACAGACATAGACACACAGATGTACACAGAAGCACACACATAGACACAAACACAGACACTTACAAAGACACAGACACATACACCACGACTATCCTGTGGCAAGACACTTTAATGGAATCAGCACGTGCAACAGGAACATGTACAAGTGCTCAGGTCACATGGGTAACCCGTCTGGATGCTGCGACTCAGCTGGGTAAGGGTCCTGTCTCGGGTGAAGAGTTTTGAGATACGAATACCACCCCCGGTCCCAAAGTCTTTCCTGAAGACGCAACTTGTAAAGTCACGGAGGCAGAAGCATTAAACAGTGATGCAGCAGAAAGGAAGGGTCACTCATGGAAACATATTAGTGGGTGCATATGTTAAACTTCCTTATATACAGTGATATTGGCCGGATAGGACCTGCACGCATACCTGCAAGACTTAGTTACAATGAACGGGAGGGGCTGGGGTGGGGAGAGGCTGCAAGATTCTCCCGAAAGATTGTCCAAACTGTCCCGAGCAAGGTCCATCCAGGCTGTGACCGTCCGAAGGCAGCTCAGGGTGTTTCTTGGCCCTGGCTCTGTTGAGGGTCTTTACTGCAAGATGTCGAGGTAGACCGGAGGGGATTTGGCCAGGTTCTCCAGCTGGCTGTGGATCTCCTTGATGCTGAGCCGTTGGTGAGGCTCTCTCGGCCAGCAGCCCTGCATGATGCTGTACACCTCCTTGGGACAGGTCCTCGGACACTCCAGCTCCCGGCCCTGCGTGATGCACTCGATGGCCTGAGGGGGCGGGGGGGGTAACATCAGCAGTTAGAAACTCACAACCCCCCGCCCCCCACCAATACAATTCACTTTCCCTCCCCACCCCCCCTACCCTGGCACTGCCCCACTATTCCTGCCCCTTTTGCAAGCAATCATCCTACAGCAGTGAGCTGGCACCCAAATACTGGCATAACTAGTGCCCAATGGTTTGGTCATTCAG
This sequence comes from Cetorhinus maximus, assembly GCF_964194155.1. NCBI lineage: Eukaryota > Metazoa > Chordata > Chondrichthyes > Lamniformes > Cetorhinidae > Cetorhinus > Cetorhinus maximus. Next base: position 72,924 of record NW_027597346.1, read on the forward strand.
GATCCAGTGTGTTGGTATAACTAGTGCCCAATGGGATGGGGACCCAGGAACCCAACAAATGCATCATCCGCGCTCTGATATCTCAACTAAGCAACTCTTCCTTTTTGTTTATTCATGCTTGGAATGTGGATGTGTGTGGCTAGGCCAGGATTTTGTTGACCAACTCAAAGTGCCCTTGGGTAGGTGGTGGTGATGAGCTTCCTCCCTGACCCATTACAGTTTGAGCTGTGGGGAACTCCCATGGCTCAGAGGGCTCAACAGTGAAGGAACGGCCGATATTTTTCCAAGTCAGGGTGGTGAGTGGCTCGGAGGGGAACTTCCAGGTGGTGGTGTTCCCATCTATCCGCTGTCCTTGTCCTTCTAGATGGTAGTGGTTGTGGGTTTGGAAGGTGCTGTCGAAGGAGCCTTGGTGAGTTGCTGCGGTGCATCTTGTAGATGGTACACACACTGCTGCTACTGTGCGTCGGTGGTGGAGGGAGTGAATGTTTGTGGATGGGGTGCCGATCAAGCGGGGCTGCTTTGTCCTGGACGGTGTCGAGCTTCTTGAGTGTTGTGGGAGCTGCACTCATCCAGGCAAGTGGGGAAGGCTGATGGCTTTATATCGCAAACCACTGTCGGTCAATAGGAGCCAATAGAAAGCTCCCCGGATCCAGTGTGACTCTCCTTCACTAAATAAACACTGTAAAAATCAAAGTAAATGAAAGGGGAAAAGCAGGGACAGCCACGCAGTGAATGGAGCACGAGCACCTGGGACCATTAATTGAGTTGCTATCCGTGAGCTCATCAGGCTGGTACTGGGTCAGGTTTCAGTGCTGATTTAGTACAGATCGACACAATGACTCGTCCATTTCTTCAGCCTGTCACATCTACCCATAGGTTCCTCTGTGTCAGCAGAGAAACTGGTTTCAGCAAGAGAGAGAGAGACAGAGAGAGAGAGAGAGACAGAGAAAGAGTAAGGGAAAGACAGAGAGAGAGAGACAGAGAGAGAGAGAGACAGAGAAAGAGTAAGGGAAAGACAGAGAGAGAGAGACAGAGAGAGAGTGAGGGAAAGACAGAGAGAGAGAGCCAGAGAGAGAAACAGAGAGAGAGAGAAAGACAGAGGAAGAGAGAAAGACAGAGAGAGAAAGAGACAGAGAGAGAGAGAGAGAGAGGAGCAGAGAGAGAGGGAAAGACAGAGGGAGAGAGAAAGACAGAGAGACAGAGAGAGATCCAGAGAGAGGAACAGAGAGAGAGGGAAAGACAGAGGGAGAGAGAAAGACAGAGAGAAGACAGTCAGAGAGAGACAGAGAGAGAGAGAGCGAGAGGGAGACAGAGAGAGAGAGAAAGACAGAGAGAGAGAAAAAGGCAGGGAGAGAGTCAGGGAGAGAAAGAGACAGAGAGAGCAAGAGGGAGACAGGGAGAGAGAGAGATGGAGACAGAGAGAGGGAGACAGAGTGAGAGACAGAGCAAGAGAGAAATACAGAGAGAGAAAAAGGCAGAGAGAGAGTCAGGGAGAAAGAGAGACAGAGAGAGGGCAAGAGGGAGACAGAGAGAGATAGAGAGAGACGGAGACTGAGAGAGGGAGACAGAGCAAGAGAGAAATAGAGGCACAGACAGAGAGAGACAGAGAGGGGCAGAGAGAGAGGCATATGAGAGAAAGACAGAGTGAGAGAGAGACACAGAGAGACAGAAAAAGAGTGAAAGAGATGGAGAAAAAGAGACAAAGAGAGGGAGACAGAGAGAGAGTGACAGAAAAAGAGAGTGAGAGAGACAGGGAGAGAGAAAGGGAGAGAGAGAGAGAGTGAAAGAGAGAGAGAGAGAGAGAGAGAAAGCAAGAGAGGAAGAGAGAGAGAGGGGGAGGGAGTTCACCAGTGCTGAATCAAAACAGATGGATCGAACATAGGAACGGGAGGAGGCCATTCAGCCCCTTGTTCCCATTCTGCCATTCAATGACCATCGTAGCTGAGCTCGAACTCAACTTCACCTTTCCCTATGTTGCTTCTCAGATTTAAATTTAACAATTGTCCCAGCGTCAGTTGTTGTTTGTGAGAGAGTTCTGAACATCTCCCGCCCTGTGTGTGTCAAAGTGTTTTCTAATTTCACTCCTGAATTACCTGGCTCTAAAGTTTAGACTCTGCCCCCTAGTCCTGAACGCCCCCGGCCAGCGGGAATAGCTCCTCTCGATCTCTTCCCCTTAATATCTTCAAAACTTCAATGAAATCACCTCCCCACTAGCCTTCTAAATTCCAGGAAATGCATCCCTAGTTTATGTAATGTCTCCCAGTGATTTAACCCTAGGAGTCAAGGGTTAAGAAGAAAAGGAGGGGAAAAGAAGAGAGGGAAGGAGAGAAAGCGAGAGAGAAAGACAGGGAGAGGGTGAGGAAGAGACTAAAAAGAATGAAGAGGGAATGAGAGAGAGAGAGAGAGGGGAGGGAGAGGCGGAGATGGAGAATGGGAGATGGAAAGCAATGTGAGAGAGACAGAGCGAGAGAGAGAGAGAGAGAGAGAGAGAGGGGAGGGAGAGGCGGAGATGGAGAATGGGAGATGGAAAGCAATGTGAGAGAGACAGAGCGAGAGAGAGAGAGAGACAGAAAGGAGAGAAAGCAGTTGGTATTCAGGCGAGATATCATGCTGTTTCTTGGAACAGTCCCAGTGCTCTTACTGTGCAGTGAGTGCGGCAATGGAGGCAACCCGTGGGTGCATAGCAAGATCCCACAGGCTGCAGCCTTGGCCAGTGTTTTGGTTTGGTAATACTGGAGGAGGGGCTTTTCCCAGGAGACTGGGGTGGGCCGTCCGGCATTAACGCACGTTAAACCCACACCGCAAAATTAAAGCCTCGGTCCAAAACCTGAAAGCCACACTCTCGATTTGCTCAGCTCTCCCCCCCTCCCTCCCCGAGCACCCCCCACCCACGCTGTCCTCCCCATCTCCTGCCTGCCCACCACCCCCCAGACCCGAGCCCGCTCCGCACAGCCCTCAGATGGGGGTGAGAGAGAGAGGGGGGGGGCACTGACCTCGTTGTTGGAGAGTTGGTACCAGGGCTGCTTGCCGTAGGTGAAGATCTCCCACAGCACCACTCCGAAACTCCAGATATCGCTCTCGGTGGTGAACTTACGGTACACAATGCTCTCCGGCGGCATCCAGCGGATTGGGAGCATGGTCCGCCCTCCGACCTGAGAGAAGGGGCAGGAATATTCGAGAGGGAAAGAAGCATCTCCACAATGGGACAACCGAGCGCTTCTCCTTGAAGTGTAATCGCCACGTTGGAAATGCCCATTGGCGCACAGCAAGCTCCCACAAACAGTGAGGTGGTATCGACCCAGGTAATTTGCTTTTTAGTGATGGTGGTTGAGAGATAACCATTTGCCCCAGGAGAGCGGTGATAACTCGCCCTCGCCCCGGTTCGAGATTGAAAGGGGGGGTGTGGGGTGGGGCTCATATCCATGTGGGCTGTGCTGTTGAATGAGGGAAGGGCACACAGCTCACCCTGCCGGGCCACTGGGGGCTTGCTCTAGGGAGCAGGGGTACTGCCCGGAGTCCGGCCACAGGGAGTCCCTCCCGGTCCCAACAGGCTGGAGGGGACTGGGGATGGGGTCACCGTGAGGGCCAGAGTCTGAAACAGATTCAGTGGACGTGCAACGCCCAGGGGTCAGCACCAGGATTGGTTAACCTCTGAATCTTACATCATTCACACTTCCACCAGGGTTGAATGTCTCACAGGTAAAACAGAGCTTTACTCTATATCTAACCCCGTGCTGTACCTGTCCTGGGAGTGTTTGATGGGGACAGTGTAGAGGGAGCTTTACTCTGTATCTAACCCCGTGCTGTACCTGTCCTGGGAGTGTTTGATGGGGATGGTGTAGAGGGAGCTTTACTCTGTATCTAACCCCGTGCTGTACCTGTCCTGGGAGTGTTTGATGGGGACAGTGTAGAGGGAGCTTTACTCTGTTTCTAACCCCGTGCTGTACCTGTCCTGGGAGTGTTTGATGGGGACAGTGTAGAGGGAGCTTCACTCTGTATCTAACCCCGTGCTGTACCTGCCCTGGGAGTGTTTGATGTGGACAGTGTAGAGGGAGCTTTACTCTGTATCTAACCCCGTGCTGTACCTGTCCTGGGAGTGTTTGATGGGGACAGTGTAGAGGGAGCTTTACTCTATATCTAACCCCGTGCTGTACCTGTCCTGGGAGTGTTTGATGGGGATGGTGTAGAGGGAGCTTTACTCTGTATCTAACCCCATGCTGTACCTGTCCTGGGAGTGTTTGATGGGGACAATGTAGAGGGAGCTTTACTCTGTATCTAACCCCGTGCTGTACCTGTCCTGGGAGTGTTTGATGGGGACGGTGTAGAGGGAGCTTTACTCTGTATCTAACCCCGTGCTGTACCTGTCCTGGGAGTGTTTGATGGGGACGGTGTAGAGGGAGCTTTACTCTGTATCTAACCCCGTGCTGTACCTGTCCTGGGAGTGTTTGATGGGGACAGTGTAGAGGGAGCTTTACTCTGTATCTAACCCCGTGCTGTACCTGTCCTGGGAGTGTTTGATGGGGACAGTGTCGAGGGAAAGGTACTGCGTGTAATGGAACAATGAGGTCTCTCACTCT